>NC_080471.1:1970000-2270000 GCF_030265055.1 Doryrhamphus excisus
GACAGTGTTGGCCGAGACAAATAACTATTACTAATTATTAATAATTATTAATAATTACTTTAAAAATATTTCAATGAAAGAATGACAATGTTAAATATATTTGAATGAGTTCATATATCATCGTCATAAGTTCCTTTTCCATCTGGAAACATATTTAGTAGAATAACAACACGCGTGGTTGGGGGGGGGGGGCACAGTCACAGGAAAGTTATGGGGGGGTAATTGGAGCCTAATTGGCATGAAGTTGTAAACCCCTCCCGCTGTCACACGATTGGCCGAGCCTCGAACGACGTCATATTCTAAAGCCCGCCCCCGTCTGACCTCTCAGGTATAAGAGGGTCCAGGTCAGCGCGTGAAGGTCCAGAGGTGTCAGCGAGTGGAGTCTACGTCACACATCACACGCACGAACACGCATGAGCACACATTAACACACACGGACACACACCAGTACCGTTTTCCGCCTCCGATTTGGTCTGGATCTCGTTTCCGTTCGGGGCCGGTTCGGGTCAGGGTCGGAACCAGCATGGAGTTGTCGGACATCTCGTTCCCAATGGCGGCGGCCGACGACTTCTACGACGACCCCTGCTTCAACACCAGCGACATGCACTTCTTCGAGGACCTGGACCCCCGTCTGGTCCACGTGGGGCTCCTCAAGCCCGACGACTCGTCCTCCACCTCGTCGTCCCCGTCCTCGACGTCGCCCTCGTCCCACCACCAGCACCGCCAAGCGGACGAGGACGAGCACGTCCGAGCCCCCAGCGGGCACCACCAGGCGGGCCGCTGCCTGCTGTGGGCCTGCAAGGCCTGCAAGAGGAAGACCACCAACGCGGACCGCAGGAAGGCCGCCACGCTGCGGGAGCGCCGACGACTGAGCAAGGTCAACGATGCCTTCGAGACCCTGAAGAGGTGCACGTCGGCCAACCCCAACCAGAGGCTACCCAAGGTGGAGATCCTCCGCAACGCCATCAGCTACATCGAGTCCTTGCAGGCTCTGCTCCGGGGGGGTCACGACGACGGATACTACCCGGTCATCGAGCACTACAGCGGGGACTCGGACGCCTCCAGCCCCCGGTCCAACTGCTCGGACGGCATGGTGAGAGGCTGTTATTGGGATGTTATTATTATTTTCCTGAAACGGGAACCAAAACGATTTTTAATTATTTTGGAACATTCCTTCTATAATAGTGTAATATGTATTACAATAACATACATAGTACCTAATATACTAATACATTATTATTATTATTATAAGAACATTAACTTCATTATAATGTCATTATGTTACATGTAATGCAATCCTCACCAAAACTTCATTTACATATTTCAACCAGCATTTATCATCTTATTTAAGATGGAAAAATCTACCATAGCTGCTAATAATAATAATAATAATAATAATAATAATAATAATAATAGTAATAATAATAGTAATGTTAAATGCACTGTTTTAGCACTTCTTAATGATGATAATTATTATTACCATTTTAAATTGTACCGTAGCTGATCATAATACTAATATTAATAATAAAGAAAATTATAAAATACTATAAAAATAATAATAATAATAATAATGCAAATGATAATATTGTTAAATGCACTCATTTTAGTATCCCACTTTAGCTTTTTTTAAATGATGGTTATTATTACCATTTTAAATGGGCCATATAAAATATACTAGCTAATAATAATAACAATAATAATAATAATAATAATAATAATGTTACATTCACGCTTATATTAGTATATCATTAGCTCTTCTTAATGATCATTATTACCATTTTAAATGGGCCATAGACAACTCCTACCATTGCTGTTGCTGCTAATATTATTATTATTATTAATAATAATAATAATAAATGACTCTATCCTCTGATTATTATTATTGTTAATAATAATAATGTAACATAATTGTATTATTATTATTATTAACAGTAATAATTCAAATGGTAATCATCATCACTAAGAAGAGCTAAAAATTGTATTATTATTATTAACAATAATAATAATAATAATAAAAAATAATTTTTAGCTCTTCTTAGTGATGATGATTACCATTTGAATTGTGAGATAAGAGATATGGCTATATGTGCCATATTTACATATGGACTATATGGTCATTAATATGCACCGCCCCTACCTTCAATCAATCAATCAATGGATTTACTCACGTGGATAAAAATAAGCACGGGGTCCAGTGAATGAAATCAATGCTAATGATTATCGGATGCCAATGCTAATGATTATTATATTATCATCATAGACGGACTTCAGCGGGCCCAGCTGCCCTTCCAACAGGAGGGGAGGCGCCTTCTTTACCGACACCCCCACCGGTAAGAGAATGAAGCATATTTTGTCTTTGTAAATAAAGATTTTAAGCATATGTTGTTTTTTGTAAATAAGGAAATTAATGACCGATGCTTACGTACAGGTTCCGCGAAGGCCGAGCGACCCTCGGTGGTCTCCAGCCTGGACTGTCTGTCCAGCATCGTGGAGCGCATCTCCACGGACGCCGGCGGAGGCCTTGCGGCGCCCGGGTCGCCGTCAGCTGACCTCCGCGCCGGCGGGGAGGCCTCCGTCCCGGGGCCCGCACAAGTCCCGTCCCCGACCGGCCTCCAGGACCCCGACCTCATCTACCAAGTCCTATAGAAGGGGGGAAAAGTCCGTCGCGGTCTGGATGGCGTGTTTTATTTTCTTCTCGTTTGTGGCAGACATATTTAAGTGTATTTAAGTCGCTGCTAAAAATGCAAAATGGTCGACGCACTGCAACGCTTCCTTGTTTTCAGCCAATCACGTGTTCTTCCTGTCTATTTGCTGTTTGGCCACGCGTGATGACGATTGTAGTGACGATGAAGTGTCAGTCATCCACGTACATTCCTCTTCAGCAGCTTCACGTTCTCCGTGGCCACACCAAAAGCCCAAATCTGTCAAAAAAAAAACTATTCCTGAGGCCTCCCATTGGACTGATGGCCTGAACGCAGCACAGCAGAGGACCATTTGTCTTTGTACAGATCCAAGGTGTAAATAAGATGTATTTAATGCTTTCCTTTTCTTCAACTTTATATTTATACATGTCAAACGTAGGAGTGACACTCTAATAAATACTTTATTTATACAAATAACATTTACACTGCATTCATTCTTTTTGTGTAATTATATTATTATAATATTACGAATATTTGGAGCATAAACGCACGTTTGCTTGATTCGTTTGGAGCAGGGGTCTTCAGATTATTCCCATCCCAGATTATTGGAAGGGATGACCTAATTAATATTAATTAAATTAATTTTGGTGAACGATTCGACGAGAAGTACAGTACTGTATCCTGTACTGGACTCCCTGTAGGTCAGGTGGGCTGTATTGTATTGTATTGAGGGGAAACAGCGACCTCTTGTGGCGCAAAAGCAGTAAAGCACCCTTAGCACTTTTGAAGCAACTTCATTGCTAACTTGCTGACTTTTCGCCTCTCATTTCTAATATAAGAACCCGACGTTGCTATTACTGTGCACTGTGAGAGTACAAAATGCAGAATAATACGCAGAAAGATAGAAAAAATAGATATTTTACATACGCTAAATGAGTGATTTAATAACCGGCTAGCTTGTGCGGGGATCATATTTATGGCGGATGTCTCCAGGCAGCATAGTAACGCTATAACACCTTCAATATTAATCTTGTATTGGAACAACTTCAAGAATGCTAACAATGCTAACTCCCAGCATAGTGTTTGTATACGTAGTGTCAACCTGAAAATGCTATGCATGATAACACTCGCAAAAAAATGCTTGTTGGCATAGTTTTTAGAGGTGTCAATCCATGAAAAACACTTAAACATGGGACTATGATAATATTTTAGTATGTTAGCATTTCTAGCAAGAAATGCTTGCTAGAAATGCTAACGTCCAAGCAAGAAATTTCTAGCAAGAAATTCTTGCTAGAAATGCGAACGTCCTTTTCATTTCTAGCAAGAAATGCTAACATACTAACATGATCATGCTAACATGTAGCATGATAAATACTGCTGTTTTAATGTTAGCATTGTTAGTGTTCATAGAGCTAATTTCATCGATTCTATTCAGACTTTTGCAACTTATTTTGAACACAAACGTCGGCGTCTACGACGACTATGATAATATTTTAGTATGTTAGCATTTCTAGCAAGAAATGCTAACATGATCATGGTAACATGTAGCGTGATAAATACTACTGTTTTAATGTTAGCATTGTTTGTGTTCATAGTGCTAATTTCATCGATTCTATTCAGAATTTTGCAACTTATTTTGAACACAAACGTCGGCGTCTACGCTGACTATGATAATATTTTAGTATGTTAGCATTTCTTGCTAGAAATGCTAACATACTAAAACATGATCATGCTAACATGTAGCATGATAAATGCTGCTGTTTTAATGTTAGCATTGTTAGTGTTCATAGAGCTAATTTCATCGATTCTATTCAGAATTTTGCAACTTATTTTGAACACAAACGTCGGCGTCTACACCAACTATGATAATACTTTAGTATGTTAGCATTTCTAGCAAGAAATGCTAACATACTAAAACATGATCATGCTAACATGTAGCATGACAAATGGATTCTATTCAGAATTTTGCAACTTATTTTGAACACAAACGTCGGCGTCTACGCTGACTATGATAATATTTTAGTATGTTAGCATTTCTACAAAGAAATGCTAACACACTAACATGATCATGGTAACATGTAGCGTGATAAATGCTACTGTTTTAATGTTAGCATTGCTTGTGTTCATAAAGCTAATTTCATCGATTCTATTCAGAATGTTGCAACTTATTTTGAACACAAACGTCGGCGTCTACGTCGACTGTGATAATATTTTAGTATGTTAGCATTTCTACAAAGAAATGCTAACATACTAACATGATCATGGTAACATGTAGCGTGATAAATGCTACTGTTTTAATGTTAGCATTGCTTGTGTTCATAGAGCTAATTTCATCGATTCTATTCAGAATTTTGCAACTTATTTTGAACACAAACGTCGGCGTCTACACCAACTATGATAATACTTTAGTATGTTAGCATTTCTAGCAAGAAATGCTAACATACTAAAACATGATCATGCTAACATGTAGCATGACAAATGGATTCTATTCAGAATTTTGCAACTTATTTTGAACACAAACGTCGGCGTCTACGCCAACTATGATAATATTTTAGTATGTTAGCATTTCTAGCAAGAAATGCTAACATGCTAGCATGATCATGCTAACATGTAGCATGATAAATGCTGCTGTTTTAATGTTAGCATTGTTAGTGTTCATAGAGCTAATTTCATCGATTCTATTCAGAATTTTGCAACTTATTTTGAATACAAACGTCAACGTCTACGCCGACTATGATAATATTTTAGTATGTTAGCGTTTCTAGCAAGAAATGCTAACATGATCATGGTAACATGTAGCGTGATAAATCCTACTGTTTTAATGTTAGCATTGTTTGTGTTCATAGTGCTAATTTCATCGATTCTATTCAGAATTTTGCAACTTATTTTGAACACAAACGTCGGCGTCTACGCCGACTATGATAATATTTTAGTATGTTAGCATTTCTTGCTAGAAATGCTAACATACTAAAACATGATCATGCTAACATGTAGCATGATAAATGCTGCTGTTTTAATGTTAGCATTGTTAGTGTTCATAGAGCTAATTTCATCGATTCTATTCAGAATTTTGCAACTTATTTTGAACACAAACGTCGGCGTCTACACCAACTATGATAATACTTTAGTATGTTAGCATTTCTTGCTAGAAATGCTAACATACTAAAACATGATCATGCTAACATGTAGCATGACAAATGGATTCTATTCAGAATTTTGCAACTTATTTTGAACACAAACGTCGGCGTCTACGCTGACTATGATAATATTTTAGTATGTTAGCATTTCTACAAAGAAATGCTAACACACTAACATGATCATGGTAACATGTAGCGTGATAAATGCTACTGTTTTAATGTTAGCATTGTTAGTGTTCATAAAGCTAATTTCATCGATTCTATTCAGAATGTTGCAACTTATTTTGAACACAAACGTCGGCGTCTACGCCGACTGTGATAATATTTTAGTATGTTAGCATTTCTACAAAGAAATGCTAACATACTAACATGATCATGGTAACATGTAGCGTGATAAATGCTGCTGTTTTAATGTTAGCATTGCTTGTGTTCATAGAGCTAATTTCATCGATTCTATTCAGAATGTTGCAACTTATTTTGAACACAAACGTCGGCATCTACGCCGACTATGATAATATTTTAGTATGTTAGCATTTCTAGCAAGAAATGCTAACATGCTAGCATGATCATGCTAACATGTAGCATGATAAATGCTGCTGTTTTAATGTTAGCATTGTTAGTGTTCATAGAGCTAATTTCAGCGATTCTATTCAGAATTTTGCAACTTATTTTGAACACAAACGTCGGCGTCTACGCCGACTATGATAATATTTTAGTATGTTAGCATTTCTTGCTAGAAATGCTAACATACTAAAACATGATCATGCTAACATGTAGCATGATAAATGCTGCTGTTTTAATGTTAGCATTGTTAGTGTTCATAGAGCTAATTTCATCGATTCTATTCAGAATTTTGCAACTTATTTTGAACACAAACGTCGGCGTCTACACCAACTATGATAATACTTTAGTATGTTAACATTTCTAGCAAGAAATGCTAACATACTAAAACATGATCATGCTAACATGTAGCATGACAAATGGATTCTATTCAGAATTTTGCAACTTATTTTGAACACAAACGTCGGCGTCTACGCTGACTATGATAATATTTTAGTATGTTAGCATTTCTTGCTAGAAATGCTAACATACTAAAACATGATCATGCTAACATGTAGCATGATAAATGCTGCTGTTTTAATGTTAGCATTGTTAGTGTTCATAGAGCTAATTTCATCGATTCTATTCAGAATTTTGCAACTTATTTTGAACACAAACGTCGGCGTCTACACCAACTATGATAATACTTTAGTATGTTAACATTTCTAGCAAGAAATGCTAACATACTAAAACATGATCATGCTAACATGTAGCATGACAAATGGATTCTATTCAGAATTTTGCAACTTATTTTGAACACAAACGTCGGCGTCTACGCTGACTATGATAATATTTTAGTATGTTAGCATTTCTTGCTAGAAATGCTAACATACTAAAACATGATCATGCTAACATGTAGCATGATAAATGCTGCTGTTTTAATGTTAGCATTGTTAGTGTTCATAGAGCTAATTTCATCGATTCTATTCAGAATTTTGCAACTTATTTTGAACACAAACGTCGGCGTCTACACCAACTATGATAATACTTTAGTATGTTAGCATTTCTAGCAAGAAATGCTAACATACTAAAACATGATCATGCTAACATGTAGCATGACAAATGGATTCTATTCAGAATTTTGCAACTTATTTTGAACACAAACGTCGGCGTCTACGCCGACTATGATAATATTTTAGTATGTTAGCATTTCTACAAAGAAATGCTAACACACTAACATGATCATGGTAACATGTAGCGTGATAAATGCTACTGTTTTAATGTTAGCATTGCTTGTGTTCATAGAGCTAATTTCATCGATTCTATTCAGAATGTTGCAACTTATTTTGAACACAAACGTCGGCATCTACGCCGACTATGATAATATTTTAGTATGTTAGCATTTCTAGCAAGAATTTCTAGCAAGAAAAAATCCATGAAAACACTTAAAAATGGGACTATGATAATATTTTAGTATGTTAGCATTTCTAGCAAGAAATGCTAACATACTAACATAATCATGGTAACATGTAGCATTATAAATGCTGCTGTTTTAATGTTAGCATCGTTAGTGTTCATAGAGCTAATTTCATAGATTCTATTCAGAACTTTTCAATTTATTTTGAACACAAACGCCGGCGTCATTTTCAGGGACACTTGTTATTAAACAATGATACAATGATAACTTGCCAATGGTTCCATTATCATCATCATCATCGGCTTTAAGCCTTTTAGTGAAGGCATCTAAAGTCAATGGAAAGATGTAACATCCAATATCCACAATGTAAAAAGGATCTGAGTGAATGAGATCGTGTATGTGCTAAGTTTGTACAGCAGAGGGCGCCATTGTACAGCGGAACAAGACACGCCTAGCCAACAGTTAGGACACGCCCAGTCCAAAGTTAGGACACGCCTCATTTATAGCTAAATGTTTAATGACAGTTATTGGCAATTTCAGCGACATTTTTTCGACAAAGTTTGTAAACTACAGAGCCTCCATGGTGACATAGTGGGAGAAAAATGATGGGTTAAAAAACAAATACAAATATTTGTGTCAGCTGGCTACAGTTATTACGTTATCTCGAAAACTATGTAACGCTACAGACACTTAAGACCATAAATGGGTGTGAAAATGTGAAAAATACGACATTTTTTTAATGCGTCCTTTTTATGTGTGTCCTGTCATTTCTCTTTTTGTTCCACAAATACAGTAAAAAGACCATCTTTCACACATCGTTGCTAATGGTGATTAATCATGATTAATTAATTTCTCAACTGATCAATTTTATTACAATTCTTCATAATTCATAAACTACTCCATTCTAATTTGCTCAATTGATAAACGCTTTTAATGAAGGTTTTTTTTACGGCGACTGTATGCTGCCACCTGCTGGTCATCGACGGTACTACCGCGTAAACGCAACCCCGCTTCACTTCCCCTGAGAAAGTACCTCGTCTAATCAGTGGATTATTTCAAAAAAAAAAAAAAAAAAAGCAAAGCAGACAAAGACAAGTGGATTCATGTTTAATACTGCTTTTTCTGAAAGATGAAAAATATGCGTTTAAAAAAAAAAAAAACAACAGCTTACAAATCCACATACTTTGCAGTACTTTTTCTTGAACATTATACAAAAAAAGCCTTCATCTCCCATTAAGTTAAGAGCAAAAGAACAAAGCGTCCGGTTTCCTGCGTAACGAATGTGTTGAAATGGAGTAACGGACACGTAGAATGACTAAACTGGGCAGGAATCAAAAACCGAGACGATGGGATGAATATTGAAATATTGAAATCATAAACAAACGATGATGAGCTGCCGTGTCGGAGTGAGTGTCGGACCCTCTACACCGCAGCAGCCCCGCCCCCGCCCCCGCCCGCTCACTCACTCACTCACTACCCCTACCCCCCCCAGGCAAGGAAAGGCCTCGGCGTCACTATGAAAATCTGACTTAAGTGCTCTCTCTTCTCTGCTGAGCGCTTCACTGACATCACGGAAGACGGAAACTTGTCAATTATGTCCAACGAGCGTGTCAAACTCCATGTGTGTGTGTGTGTGTGTGTGTGTGTGCACGTGTAAGAATGTGAACGTTTTAGAGCCACGTTGAAAAAGACGTTGAGAATAAAGTGGTACATTTAGGGGAATAAAAGTATCCGTCTATAATATTACGTGTTTTTTCCTCAATAATTTACTCCGTTCTCGAAATCTCAGATTATTTGAATACTCGGGCATTGCCTGAGACAGCTATGAAAGTGGGGTCCTCGGGCAAAAATTCTTGTACAGCGTATATATATCGTACATGTAAGACTTTATTCTCAAAGGTTTTGTGGTGGTTTTTGTCAGTGTGGTGCTAATACAGGCCGGTGGGAAGGAGTGCATGTGGTGTTGTGTACTTGTCATCAGTACTTGGGTACTTTGGTGTAATCCTCCTGAAGAACACTCCTGCACAGACACATGGAGAGGATCATCCCGAGAAGCTGCAGAAAGGGGGGGGAGCCAAAACAGTCCGATGAGATCTTGGTGGTTTGAAGGAAGTCAGTCAGTTGCTCGAGTTATTTCCTTTAAACTTAAATAGCCAAAAACTTACCACTTCCACACTGATAGGGAGGATAACTTTTAACTGTTATTTAACCTTCGCGGGCCGCGTGTTTGAGACCCCTGGTCTAACACAACAGTCTGACCCACAGTGCCATCTTACTTCGAACACTAAACTCACCACACAGCAACTTATGCCTCACATATATATATACAAATATGTACCAATATGAGTTTAAAAACGGTATACACCCTTATGGTATTGCATCTGAGCAAGGCATTGTTTGGGGAGCTGCAATGACCTCAGCCTCCCTATGGACTCCAGGTCCTGTGGCTCCCTCTGGTGGACAGAGACGGCAGTTCAGCTCCATCCACCATTTTTTGTGCCACTTGTCCTTCAATTAAATTGTTTGCTCAAACAAAATGCATTATGATTTTTGCATTTTTTTTTCACTTTTTAAACTTGTATCAGTACATGTTTTTAGCCCAATCCCGCTCAAGTTCTTTTTCTCAATAATAAGGAGACAATCTTATGCAATGTTGTTATACAGCATAGAAGTATACAAGGCCAAGTGGGGCCCGCAGGACACTAGTTTGAGGCCCCCGCCTTGATATGAAAGTTTAATGTTAGTTTGATATGGATGCTGTATGGTATCATGTACCCAGAAAAAATTATTACGTTTGATTCATGTTCATGTTAAAGGTTAAATAACTGTTAATAGTTATCCTCCCTATCCGTGTGGAAGTGGTAAGTTTTTGGCTTTTTAAGTTTAAAGGAAATAACTCGAAGGCTACCGTTTAGGTCGCTAGCTCTCTAGTTTGCGAGTTAGCATGTGTCTCAAGACCCTGCAGTTGCGCAATATGTTGTAAATAAAAAGAGTATAAATGTGACTATAGTCGTGTTTTGTCATGTCTACAGGGCTCTAATAATGCTTTGTTCATTTTAATATGAAAAAAATCATTTGTCTACCCACCAACTATATGTGCTTTCTTAAGTTTTTATTATTTGCCGTTTTATTATTATTATTATTATATTTATTTATTACTGATTGATTGATTTTCTTTATTCTTGATTTGTTTATTTATTTTTCATCTTATTTTGTGTAGAAAAATAAAAAGTGAGATATTTGAGAACAGTGGTATATTTTATCAGAGCTTTTATTGTAGAAAATCGGAACCAAATCACTGAAAAATTTTGTATATCTGTTTTTAATAAATGTGTTTTTTTTATTTTTTTTGGAAAACCTGAAAACCAGTCTCACCCAGACCCTAGCTCCAGTGGCCCCCAAGTAATTTGAGTTTGAGACCCCTGTGCTAGACTGTTAAATATAACGATCTCCTGTGTATTCCAGTGGGTCGACAAGCTTGTTGTGAATTGGACTGATATCCACTTAGCCACACCGCTGAATAAGTCGCAGGGTTCAAAGTTGTGGCGTATATGTGGGAATGTATTTATTGATTATTGATTTATGATGATGATAAGGGGGTGCGACGTACCTCCACCACCGCTACTCCAACACAGATGCCTAGAATAACTCCACAGTTGTCCAAGAGCCATTTCTCCACGCTGGTTATGCAACCCTGAAGGAGAACGGAGGAAGCGGAGGACAAAAAGAATGATTTCACAAAGGCAAAAAAAAAAAAGGGTAGCACACACAAAGGAGAGATGAATGGGATCCAAGCCGGACGTGAGCGGAGCCTTTTTCAAAACACAACGATTGAGTTTGGGCCGAGTGGCGGAGGGGAAGAATAACACAACACGGCCAAGCGAGAGACGTTGTGGAACAAGATGGAGACAATGGCACAGCAGCGTTTTCCTGGTTTTGAACACCCATGGAGGAACATGCAGGACGCACCTTGTGCTCACCTCACATGACCAAAGTACACAATATTTCATTCTTCTAATATCTATTTGAAGTTCTACTGATCATATTTTATTCCATTTTAAGGTACTCTACACATGTAGAGCACCTTAATCGCGTACCGTGTCGTAGACAGGAAGTTCTGCGGACAGGTGCTCGCACAGGCCCTCCGTCTTGATTTCCGTGCCGGGCAGCGACTCGTTGCGACAGGAACACGAATAGAGGTTCAGAGAGCTGTTCCTGATCCAAGTGTTGTCGGACCAGTTGCCAGGCCCCGTCCACCCACAGCACTTCATCTGGGATGGGGAGTGAGAAGAAACAATACTGGTATTCCAGTCACCGTAGCACCAGAGACCATTGCATTAGGTGGAACGTCTCATGGAACCAGGATGCTCCACATCATAAACACGTCGAATGTAGCTTACGTAATCTGCTTATGCCGTATGCCAGGGGTCAGCAACCCGCGGCTCCAGAGCCGCATGTGGCTCTCCAGCCTCTTTGTTGCGGCTCCCTTTGCAATGCTTGAATATTTTTTAGCACCCGTGTGGTGAAAATGCACGTCTTTGTTATGAGTTTACAAAAATCCAACTTTGTGTGAGACCATGAATGCATCCTGACTGAGTTCTGACTGGTGACTGAATGAGCAGACAGGATGCTATCCAGTTCTCTCTGACAGGTTAACATGAAGGGAAATGAGTAATACTTTGAGTTATTTGAGTTATTAATTATTATTAATGAGTTATTTGACGATTCTAAAAAATAAATTAGAGCTCATTTAAAAACAAAAGTTTATCTCCAGTACTAGCAAGAGTACTCCAACTCGTCTTTTTTTTCCCCTCCAATGTTGTTTTAAACATACAACGTTTTGCGGCTCCAGGCTATTTTTCTTTAGTGGGCAAGTGGGTGAAATGGCTCTTTTCATAGGAAAGGTTGCCGACCCCTGCCGTATGCTATATAGAGAAATGACCAATACATAAACATTGATTTACATTGAAGAAGTACATTTGAAACACTTCTATGCTAGGACTACGTTATGCTAGCCATAGCATTTCAGTATGTGGAATCAAACTATGGAATGGATTGAGTAAGGGAATCAAACAATGCACAACGATGAGCCAATTCAAGAAACAATACAAGCAGTTGATGTTTGCTAAATACAAGGATGAAGAGTCTTGAACCAGTCATGATGTGCTATATATATCACTATATTGACACGCACTATGGTACACATTATGGCATTGGATGCTCATATCACCGAGTACTTTGGTACGTGACAAAAATAAAATAAAAAATAAAATAACAAAACATAAAAAAACTTAAATAAATAAATAAATAAAATAAAATAACAAAACATAAAAATAATAAAAAAATAAATAAATAAAATAAAATAAAATAATTAGGATTTAATAAATCCTACCCCTCCATCTGGTACTTTTACAATCAGTAACTGTTACATTTGTTCACTTCCTGCTTTCCTAATATAGTTTAAGTTTTTTTTGTTTTTATTTTTTTTAATGTTTTTTTAAATTTTTTAAATGTTTTTTTTTTATTTAATTTAATTTTATTTTATTTTTTGTTTTGGACCTTTGAACCCATCTGCCTCGAGCAAGAGACCCAATCTGGCAGCCACCAAACCAAAACCCCACAACGCCTTGGCTGCATTCTGTCCATAAAAGTAATGGTAATGGTAATGGTAATGGTAATGGTTTAATTTCATTTGAACATGCATTGGACTCTTAGGAAAAAAACAATCAGACTGCACTTCCGGAATAACAAACAAAAACAGACTGTGTACATATATTTATACTGTTATTCTGTATATTTTGTATTTTCATATTTTGTA
Source organism: Doryrhamphus excisus (assembly GCF_030265055.1). Classification (NCBI taxonomy): domain Eukaryota; kingdom Metazoa; phylum Chordata; class Actinopteri; order Syngnathiformes; family Syngnathidae; genus Doryrhamphus; species Doryrhamphus excisus. The sequence goes on from NC_080471.1 coordinate 1,983,555, forward strand.
TTTCATATTTTGTATTCTCATTCTTTTTTAATAGATGTGTATGCACCTACTACACCAAAACAAATTCCTAGTATGTGTTTGATCATACATGGCAATAAACCTTTTCTGATTCTGATCTGATTCTGATCTGATTCCAATTGAGTGCATCCCATAATCAGTTCCCAGTTCCACATGTCCAAAAGGAGTAGGAAGAAGCAAAGCTTATTAAATCCTACCCCCTCCATCTGGTACTTTTACAATCAGGAACTGTTACATTTGTTCACTTCCTGCTTTCCTAATATAGTTTAAGCTTTGCTTCTTCCTACTCCTTTTGGACATGTGGAACTGGGAACTGATTATGGGATGCACTCAATTGGAATCTGATGCATGTTCAAATGAAATTAAACCATTACCATTACCATTACCATTACCATTACCATTTTACTCGACACAATGTATCCCAGTGTTCCCACAATACAATTGTCCGGCACTTATATACAGTAGATAACCCAAATTTTAGCTTGCAGTTCAAAGCAAGGAATCAGCCGAGAGATTGTTGGGATACTTGTATGCAAATACATAAAAAAATACCGGCAGTAACCGGTAACCTCTTGCTTCCCTCTGCCAGGTGACATAATCCGTGACGATGTGATAGCAACAGTCGATATAAGGTCAGATCAAGGTCTTGTTACGAGAACCATCTGCCAGGGCGTTGAAGCTAAACGCACTGATCAAAATATTATTTTCTTTCTCCATTTTTTGCTCAACAGCCCTATTTTTAACCCAAACGCCTGACTTTCTGGGGAGCCAGTGTGCATACTATTGTGTACATATTGTGTACTAGCGTACACAGTGCAGATGGTTCGTGCGGCGTCAACTCACCATCCTCTGAATGTAGTCCCACGTGTGCTCAGTGGTTCTGTTCTGGCCGGTGTAGTGGATGATCATGCCCTTTATGATGTTGGACATCTCGGTTTTCAACTAGAAGAGGAAACAAATTCATTAAGGACAATACGTGCACACATCCAGCACGTTATTCGTTTTAAATACAGGTATGTGTTGCCATGATTGACACCTAATCGGACTCTAACTCTGAAATAATACAGCCAGTATTTTCCATGTATTGACGGCGGCCCACCAGTGATGCAATTGGTCCGCCACAAATACATTTGGCACTCCAGTAATCCCTTGGTTGTCGCATTCACGTCCAGTTCCAGACCCGACTGTGATAAATTGCAGCGTGCAAGGCATTACTAGTAGCAACCTTTACTGCTTTATGCACACTATAAACCTTGCAATTCAACCTACCTCGGTGTTCCCAAGCACCGGGGTCAGTTGAGTGACATGTGGATGCTACACAGTCCTCCGTCACCTGGTAACGTCTCACCTCTCTGGCTAAACCAAAGCTGTACACATGTGGTGCCGGGGCCATTTGTGGAAAATGATTTACTGCAGAAATAAAGTAAACAAAAACAAAGCGCACGCGCAAAACTGAAAAGTTCAATTTTACCCGTCCACACACAAACACCGAGCCCGAGGTCTCCCGGAGTGCTACTAATTAGCCACAGATAGATTACAGCCCTGTGGGAATGACTGACAAGCAGGTCAACATCTGGTCCAAATCTTCCACCAGGCAACGCCCTCAGGTGCCCTGTTGGGGTGCCACGCCGGGCCGGGGAAGCTGCACAAATGCCGGGGCGTGTGTGTTTTTGGTGTGCGAGATCACAGGGCTGCAGCAGCGTCTTTTGGAGGCGCAACCTCACCTCCTATTCCGGGAAAAAAGGGGGGCACCGCCCTGCCCTGTGGTAAGCCTTAAATACAAGGAGCACGTCCAGCCTCAAGTGATGAATAAACACACATGTTGCAGAGCAGCAAGAAAAAAAGCTTTTCACGCACTCAACATGAGATTTCCATGTCAACTTGATGGTGACAAAGTTGACGGATTCGGTAACTGTCATGATCCCACAAAGTCAGACACAACTTTAGTACAAAATCGAGGGTGGGAAAAGATAAAATAAGAAGCCAAAAAGTTACCACTTCCACACAAAATAGGAGGAGACCTTATTCATTCATTCATTGTCTACCGCTTATCCTCATGAGGGTCGCGGGGGCTGCTGGAGCCTATCCCAGCTGTCTTGGGGCGAGAGGCGGGGTACACCCTGGACTGGTGGCCAGCCAATCACAGGGCACATATAGACAAACAACCATTCACACTCACATTCATACCTATGGACAATTTGGAGTCGCTAATTAAGCTAGCATGTTTTTGGAATGTGAGAAAACCGGAGTACGGAAGTACTATGGGAACTCCACATCGAGATGCCCGAGGAGGGAATCAAACCCGAGTCTCCTAGCTGAGCGGTAGTGGTAACCACTCGTCCACCATCAAGGTGCTGCGCAGACCATTCATTCATTTTCTACGAGGGTCACGGGGGGTGCTGGAGCCTATCCCAGCTGTCTTCGGGGCGAGAGGCGGGGTACACCCCGGACTGGTGGCCAGCCAATCACAGGGCACATATAGACAAACAACCATTCACACTCACATTCATACCTATGGACAATTTGGAGTGGCTAATTAACCTAGCATGTTTTTGGAATGTGGGAAGTACCCAGAGAAAACCCACGCAAGCACGGGGAGAACATGCAAACTCCACACAGAGATGGCCGAGGGTGGGAAAAGATAAAATAAGAAGCCAAAAAGTTACCACTTCCACACAAAATAGGAGGAGACCTTATTCATTCATTCATTTTCTACCGCTTATCCTCATGAGGGTCGCGGGGGCTGCTGGAGCCTATCCCAGCTGTCTTGGGGCGAGAGGCGGGGTACACCCTGGACTGGTGGCCAGCCAATCACAGGGCACATATAGACAAACAACCATTCACACTCACATTCATACCTATGGACAATTTGGAGTCGCTAATTAACCTAGCATGTTTTTGGAATGTGGGAGGAAACCGGAGTACCCGGAGAAAACCCACGCATGCACGGGGAGAACATGCACACTCCACACAGAGATGGTCGAGGGTGGAATTGAACCCTGGTCTCCTACCGTGCAGCCCTTATTCAATTTATTTTCTTAAAATGTGCTAATAAAAAAATCCAACAAAAAAACAGCTGTGGGCTGCAGGTGGCCCCGAGGCCGCACTTTGGAAACCCTTGGACTAAAAAAAAAGTAACACTGCTATATTTGCCACCCAGGCCACCCACATCCTGTGGCCCCTTAAAAGCCTCCAACTTGACATGAGTGGAAAAACTGCATTCTGTGATTTCCCACCGTCTTGCTTATAGGAAGCAGGGGGGGGGGGTGCTCACAGCTGTGACATGACGAAGCACAAACCAGTTGATGGCATTAGAAATATACCTGAAAGAAGAAGGTTAGCGCGCAGATCTCACAGCTAGGAGACCAGGGTTCAATTCCACCCTCGGCTATCTCTCTGTGTGGAGTTTGCATGTTCTCCCCGTGCATGCGTGGGTTTTCTCCGGGTACTCCGGTTTCCTCCCACATTCCAAAAACATGCTAGGTTAATTAGCCACTCCAAATTGTCCATAGGTATGAATGTGAGTGTGAATGGTTGTTTGTCTATATGTGCCCTGTGATTGGCTGGCGACCAGTCCAGGGCAGGGGTCAGCAACCCGCGGCTCCAGAGCCGCATGTGGCTCTCCAGCCTCTTTGTTGCGGCTCCCTTTGCAATGCTTGAATATTTTTTAGCACCCGTCTGGTGAAAATGCACGTCTTTGTTATGAGTTTACAAAAATCCAACTTTGTGTGAGACCATGAATGCATCCTGACTGAGTTCTGACTGGTGACTGAATGAGCAGACAGGATGCTATCCAGTTCTCTCTGACAGGTTAACATGAAGGGAAATGAGTAATACTTTGAGTTATTTGAGTTATTAATTATTATTAATGAGTTATTTGACGATTCTAAAAAATAAATTAGAGCTCATTTAAAAACAAAAGTTTATCTCCAGTACTAGCAAGAGTACTCCAACTCGTCTTTTTTTTCCCCTCCAATGTTGTTTTAAACATACAACGTTTTGCGGCTCCAGGCTATTTTTCTTTAGTGGGCAAGTGGGTGAAATGGCTCTTTTCATAGTAAAGGTTGCCGACCCCTGGTCTAGGGTGTACCCCGCCTTACGCCCGAAGACAGCTGGGATAGGCTCCAGCACCCCCGCGACCCTCGTGAGGAAAAAGCGGTAGAAAATGAATGAATGAATTAAAGAAGAAGTGTTTTTCTTACCCGATCTCTCTGGAAGTAGATGAGCACCCCGGCGGTGACCTGGGCGATGAGGATGAGCAGGAGGCAGGTGAAGTACTGTGGGGGGATCAAGGAGGAATGTCACAAACAGGACTGTCTCACATTTCACGTTACAAAGATTTCCGTCGCAGAAAGATGACACTCTCGTCAGGCATGTTCACATTTCATTTGGAATTGCGCAACCCCATCGAGAGGCGCATCTTAAAACCTTCTCTCTCAGATCTCCTGGTGTGTTTGTGTGTTTGCTGGGAGGTCCCGTGGCAGCTGGACACTGTCACTGGGAGGGGAAAAGTAGGTCAGAAGCACTACAATTAACCCCCCCCCTTACGCACTCTGGTACACTTACTTCAGTCAACACACGCATGCTGCAAGCCCCCCCCCCGCCAACCCCGCTTGGCTCCGGTGTCAGCAAGAATCTGTCATGCCTTCTTAACCAGGCTTGTCCGACTGTAGGAGGTGCAAATGTGTGGCTTCTATTCTAGTAGTGATGGGTGGGTAGTAGTGGGGGGGGGGGGGGGGGGCTAGTGAGCATGATTCTATGTTTTGTTTCACTTTGGCTATTTAAGAAAATCATGACTTGCTCAGACCGACTGACCAGACCGCGACTGAGCTTTGCCGTTTGACGCTAGCGTGAGGCAATGATAAGATGTTTGTCCTTCAATGGCTTTTATACGACCTTCACATTGGAGCTTTTTGGAAACAGGAGTGATATTTGGGTGGCTTGGATGACACAGCAAGACACGAACGGGAATAAGTGGTACTTTTGGTTGCGCGCTTTCCGCTTTCTGTCTCATATATGGGGTCTCAAACACGCGGCCCGCGGGCCAAATGTGGCCCGCAGGACACCAGTTTGAGGCCCCCGCCTTGATATGAAAGTGTAATGTTAGTGCGGCCCGCGCAAGTTTGATATGGACGCTGTATGGTATCATGTACCCAGAAAAAATTATTACGTTTGATTCATGTTCATGTTAAAGGTTAAATAACTGTTAATAGTTGTCCTCCCTATCCGTGTGGAAGTGGTAAGTTTTTGGCTTTTTTAAGTTGAAAGGAAATAACTCGAAGGCTACCGTTTAGGTCGCTAGCTCTCTAGTTTGCGAGTTAGCATGTGTCTCAAGACCCTGCAGTTGTCTCAAACACGCGGCCCACGGGCCAAATGTGGCCCGCAGGACACCAGTTTGAGGCCCCCGCCTTGATATGAAAGTTTAATGTTAGTGCGGGCCCGCGCAAGTTTGATATGGATGCTGTATGGTATCATGTACCCAGAAAAAATTATTACAATTGATTCATGTTCATGTTAAAGGTTAAATAACTGTTAATAGTTATCCTCCCTCTCCGTGTGGAAGTGGTAAGTTTTTGGCTATTTAAGTTCAAAGGAAATAACTCGGAGGCTACCGTTTAGGTTGCTAGCTCTCTAGTTTGCGAGTTAGCATGTGTCTCAAGACCCTGCAGTTGTTTCAAACACGCGGCCCACGGGCCAAATGTGGCCCGCAGGACACCAGTTTGAGGCCCCCGCCTTGATATGAAAGTTTAATGTTAGTGCGGCCCCGCGCAAGTTTGATATGGATGCTGTATGGTATCATGTACCCAGAAAAAATTATCACGTTTGATTCATGTTCATGTTAAAGGTTAAATAACTGTTAATAGTTATCCTCCCTATCCGTGTGGAAGTGGTAAGTTTTTGGCTTTTTTAAGTTGAAAGGAAATAACTTGAAGGCTACCGTTTAGGTCGCTAGCTCTCTAGTTTGCGAGTTAGCATGTGTCTCAAGACCCTGCAGTTGTCTCAAACAGGCGGCCCACGGGCCAAATGTGGCCCGCAGGACACTAAATTGAGGCCCCCGCCTTGATATGAAAGTTTAATGTTAGTGCGGCCCGCGCAAGTTTGATATGGATGCTGTATGGTATCATGTACCCAGAAAAAATTATTACGTTTGATTCATGTTCATGTTAAAGGTTAAATAACTGTTAATAGTTATCCTCCCTATCCGTGTGGAAGTGGTAAGTTTTTGGCTTTTTTAAGTTGAAAGGAAATAACTCGAAGGCTACCGTTTAGGTCGCTAGCTCTCTAGTTTGCGAGTTAGCATGTGTCTCAAGACCCTGCAGTTGTCTCAAACACGCGGCCCACGGGCCAAATGTGGCCCGCAGGACACTAGTTTGAGGCCCCCGCCTTGATATGAAAGTTTAATGTTAGTGCGGCCCGCGCAAGTTTGATATGGACGCTGTATGGTATCATGTACCCAGAAAAAAATATTACGTTTGATTCATGTTCATGTGAAAGGTTAAATAACTGTTAATAGTTATCCTCCCTCTCCGTGTGGAAGTGGTAAGTTTTTGGCTATTTAAGTTTAAAGGAAATAACTCGGAGGCTACCGTTTAGGTTGCTAGCTCTCTAGTTTGCGAGTTAGCATGTGTCTCAAGACCCTGCAGTTGTCTCAAACACGCGGCCCACGGGCCAAATGTGGCCCGCAGGACACCAGTTTGAGGCCCCCGCCTTGATATGAAAGTTTAATGTTAGTGCGGCCCCGCGCAAGTTTGATATGGACGCTGTATGGTATCATGTACCCAGAAAAAATTATTACGTTTGATTCATGTTCATGTGAAAGGTTAAATAACTGTTAATAGTTATCCTCCCTATCTGTGTGGAAGTGGTAAGTTTTTGGCTATTTAAGTTGAAAGGAAATAACTCGAAGGCTACCGTTTAGGTCGCTAGCTCTCTAGTTTGCGAGTTAGCATGTGTCTCAAGACCCTGCAGTTGCGCAATATGTTGTAAATAAAAAGAGTATAAATGTGACTATAGTCGTGTTTTGTCATGTCTACAGGGCTCTAATAATGCTTTGTTCATTTTAATATGAAAAAAATCATTTGTCTACCCACCAACTATATGTGGTTTGTTAATTTTGTATTATTTGTCGTTTTATTATTATTATTATATTTATTTATGACTGGTTGATTTTCTTTATTCTTGATTTGTTTATTTATTTTTCATCTTATTTTGTGCAGAAAAATAAAAATGAAGATATTTAAGAACAGTGGAATGTTTTATCAGAGCTTTTCTTGTAGAAAATCGGAACCAAAGCACTGAAAAAGTTTGTATATTTTTCTGTTTTTAATAAATGCGTTTTTTTTTTTTTTTTGGAAAACCTGATGCGGCCCAGCCTTGCCCAGACCCTAGCTCCAGTGGCCCCCAGGTAAATTGAGTTTGAGACCCCTGGCTTAGAGTTTTTGGTGCATTGTGGCTAAACTAACCTTGACATTTTGAGACGGGAATGGCTGATATAAACCGGACGTCTGCAAGTGATGTCCGCTGTTGTGGACAAACGTGCCAAAGACTGTTGGCTAGCCAATCGCTGGGCACGCACGTATAGACAAACAAGCAATTCAACTGCTCACCAAACCAAGGAGACAACGGATTTCGTAGATGGCGCCGATGCAGCCAAAGAAGCCCATGGCCATGGTCAGAGAGCCCACGCCGATGAGGATGTAGGAAGCCACTTTCACTGTGTCGGATGATTCTTCTGCAGAATGAGAAGAGTGCCAATATTTAATACCCGAACTGCAGAATATATTTTTGCTGACCGTGGAAAACGCTTCCCAACAACTGCGGCTCGGGCAAGTATTTGTTCAGATGAAATGCTTTACAGGGCCAGGAGAAACATTTTATTTGGACGTCATCAACCAGTACAGAGCTGGAGAGGTGAACCGATGCTAAACTCATATTTTCCAAAAGATATGATAAGCGCCGGGGCGGCACGGTGGTCTAGGGGTTAGCGCGCAGACCTCACAGCTAGGAGACCAGGGTTCAATTCCACCCTCGGCCATCTCTCTGTGTGGAGTTTGCATGTTCTCCCCGTGCATGCGTGGGTTTTACTCCGGTTTCCTCCCACATTCCAAAAACATGCTAGGTTAATTAGCCACTCCAAATTGTCCATAGGTATGAATGTGAGTGTGAATGGTTGTTTGTCTATATGTGCCCTGTGATTGGCTGGCCACCAGTCCAGGGTGTACCCCGCCTCTCGCCCCAAGACAGCTGGGATAGGCTCCAGCAGCCCCCGCGACCCTCATGAGGATAAGCGGTAGAAAATGAATGAATGAATAAGGTCTCCTCCTATTTTGTGTGGAAGTGGTAACTTTTTGGCTTCTTATTTTATCTTTTCCCACCCTCGGCCATCTCTGTGTGGAGTTTGCATGTTCTCCCCGTGCTTGCGTGGGTTTTCTCTGGGTACTTCCCACATTCCAAAAACATGCTAGGTTAATTAGCGACTCCAAATTGTCCATAGGTATGAATGTGAGTGTGAATGGTTGTTTGTCTATATGTGCCCTGTGATTGGCTGGCCACCAGTCCAGGGTGTACCCCGCCTTACGCCCGAAGACAGCTGGGATAGGCTCCAGCACCCCCCGCGACCCTCGTGAGGAAAAGCGGTAGAAAATGAATGAATGAATGAATGAATGAATGATAAGCGCCATGTTTGATCAAACAAGGCTTTGCATTTTTTTATTTTTATTGTCTAAATCTTATTAGTAGGTGCATATAAATCCATATTTCATCAAACGGTACTTCTTGGCTTATATAAAAATGCACAAATGAGCTACAATACAAACACAAGTCAGAAGAAGCATTGTAATTGTGACTGCAGTAATGGACTTTGACCACTAGATGTCACTAATTGCTTGGTACTACACCGGTCACTAAGGTTCCCCAGGGGACACATAAAAAGCCGCCACATCATGTCTTTGCTCGTATTTTTTCAATTTTTTTTTCCCCAAATATACTTCATGATAAATGAAGCTCACTTATGGTCGGATCTGGTCTGGTAGAACTTCACCACGATGAAGAACTGATGACTGTGTTTAAATTTCCAACCATAACAATGACTAGATTGACCATTTCGGAAAGAAGGAATCATTTCTCCGGTGAGCAAACGTACATCTGGAATACTGAATACTGCCAAAGTATTACTAGAGATTAGTACTAGATCAGGGGTGGGCAAACTACGGCCCGGGGGCCACATCCGGCCCGCCAAGTGTTTGAATACGGCCCGCCCGTTCTTTCCAAAGTATTTCATTTAAAGTCAACATACAAGCTGGCATCATGGCTTGAGACGACATTTTCATGGTTTGGCTGTTTTATCAATTTCGTTATTTGATGCGGTCTGTTGTTTACAAAGTGAAAAAAGGGACACAAGCACATAATAATAATAATAATAATAATATTAAATAATAAATTTATAATGCACTTTACATCAAATAAATGATCTCAAAGTGCACATATAGCAGATTGCATAACACTTTTACAGATACAATAATTTCGTTATTTGATGCGGTCTGTTGTTTACTAAGTGCTCCTGAAAAAAGGGACACAGGCACATAATAATAATAATAACAAATAATAATAATAATATAAAATAATAATAACAAATAATATAAAATAATACTAAATGTATTCTTCTTCTTATAAATTTATAACGCACTTTACATCATCATAATAATAATATAAAATAATAATAACAAATAATATAAAATAATACTAAATGTATTCTTCTTCTTATAAATTTATAACGCACTTTACATCATCATAATAATAAAAATAATATCAAATAATATCAAATAATATCAAATAATAATACATTTATTCTAATTATTAGAAATTTATAACGTAATAATAATATAAATAATAATACATTTATTATGATACATTTATAACGCACTTTACATCAAATAAATGATCTCAAAGTGCCCATAAAGCAGATTGCATAACACTTTTACAGATACAATCATTCCAGCTGGACTGTTACGTGTAAAATATCGAGTCTGCCCCCCCCCCCCCGTCAATTTAGTTAAATCAATGCGGCCCGCCAGTCAAAAAGTTTGCCCAGGAGGAGGCGTGATGCTGTAATCTCGCGAGAGGGTACGTGACGCGCGCAGGTCAGACAAGCGGAATACAGCGCTCCCAAACAATCTTAACTATTCAAACATCCGCAAAGTATCCTTAGATATAAACCAACATATTTAACTGCTGGAAAAGTTACAGTTCACAAAAAACAAACCTGGAAGATCTGGAGGAGTACATCGACGGTTGCTTCGATAGTATCGTCATGGGCAAGTCGGGCAAGTCACCCAAGACGCCGAACTCCAAGCGTAGCCGTCCTGAGGACTCCCCTGGGGAAACGTCGCCACCAGGCACAGACATCAAGGACATCCTCGATTCCATCGACAAGAGGCTGATTTGCTTGGACGGCCGCCTGGCTCTTGTCGAGGTACTCCATAAAGAATTTCAGGCCATCCGTGAGTCTCTGGACTTCAGCCAAAATCAAATAATCTCCTTGGTGACGGAGAACGCAACCCTCCGTGAATCGGTGAAGTCCCTCACCGACGGAGTTTCACAACTCCGCCAGGAAAACAAGTCCATGAAGGAAACGATCTTGGACCTTCAGGCTCGAAGCATGAGGGACAACCTCGTCTTTGCAGGAATTCCGGAGAAATCCGAGGAAGACCCGGAAGAATCCGTAAGGGCCTTCATGGCGCAACGGCTCAAGCTCCCGGCTGACGTCATCGGGGACATCACCTTCCATCGCGTCCACCGCCTGGGAGCCAAGAAGCCAGAAAATACAAGACCGAGACCCATCGTGGCAAAATTTGAACACTTCAAGCAGAAGGAGCAGGTGAAAGGCCGAGGCCGAGAGCTGAAGGGGACGGACTTCAGCGTGAACGACCAGTTTCCAAGGGAGATCCTCGACAGACGCCGTCGCCTGTTCCCTATCCGAAAAAAGTTCATCAACGAGGGGTGCCGAGCTGTCATCACAGTGGACAAACTCTTTGTTAATGGACAGCTATACCGCGATCGTGAAATTACACCGTGGCTGTATTAATCACTCTAACATGGTAACTGAATATGCTTGGTAAGGTAAGGTAACGTCCTACTTTTTCATAGTTACATGATAAAGGTTCGTATATTATAACGCGCTCATCCTCGTTAACGCCTGCACTCTGCCTTCAAATTACTCCCCATTTTTCTCCCTTGCATGTCACCTCATTCCTTTCCTCCCTGTCTTGCACACTTTCTCACTGTCTTTCCCCTCTTTCACTCACTTATATTCCTGTTTGTCACTTGTCTGTTTTCTGTACCAGCATGTCTATACAGTTCACACACACTCACATAATCACAAACCCGCAAATACAAACATTGTACATAAAGACACACATCCATGTACACAGGTGGCTCGTACTGTACATCTGACACATAAACCTACAACACTGCCACTTACACACACGCATATCTCACACATGCATACTCCAACATTACACCTTCACTAGTCAGATCAGGAGGACTACATTATAATATGCCCATGTGCACTTTAAGCATATATGTAATAGTATATGCTTACACTACCTACAGGCACATATACTTCACACTTGCACATATATACACACACATATCATCATAAGCTAGTCTAGGATGTCCTCACTGCAATTTGTCACTTGGAATGTCAGGGGAGTCGGGTCTCGAGAAAAAAGACAAAAAATGTTTAACCATCTAAAGAATATCCAAGCAGACATTGTCTTATTGCAAGAGACTCACATCTCCAATGCAGCTGCCCATACATTTCACTCACCACAGTTTCCACACATATACCTAGCAAACTACAACTCCAAACAGAGGGGCGTAGCCATTTTAATTAGCCGGAGGGTCAATTTTACACTGCTCAACAATACTATAGACATAGAAGGTAGATATATAATAATCAACATATCGGTGGACAATGTTAAATTTTGCATTGCCAACATATATGGCCCTAATGTTGATGACCCCTCTTTCTTTCACACCTTTTTTTCTTCTCTCTCTGCACACCTGGATTCAAGCTTGATCTTGGGAGGGGACTTCAACTTGGTATTTAATCCAGATTTAGATAGGTCTAGCCCAGCTGGGGGACATCGTGAGTCTCAAGCAACAACAACACTGAAAAAATATATGTCTGATTTTGGTCTTTGTGATGCTTGGCGCTCTTATCACCCTACTCACAGAGAATATACGTATTTCTCACCAGTGCACCACACGTACTCCCGAATTGACTACTTCTTAACAAGTAGCTCAATCTTATCTGACATATCAAATATTCACATACACCCTATCATTATTAGTGATCACGCACCAGTCTCTCTCTTTCTCACTAACCAAACCACAAGTACACCTACTAAATGCTGGAGATTTAATACATCATTGCTTAAAGACCCAGACTTTTTAAACGACTTTGAGAGAGAGTGGACAATGTTTTTAGATTTTAATGACCAACCGGGAACCTCGGCTTGTGTTCTCTGGGAGACAGCAAAAGTAGTAATGCGCGGGAAAATTATCTCCTACTCATCATATAAGAAAAAGAAAGAAAGAATATTGGAATTGGAATTGGAGGAAAAAATTAAACTCCTTGAAACCGCTTATGCAAATTCACAGGATGAGAATACTCTGAATAATCTTAGAAAATTGAAATTAGATTTAAAAGAAATTACTGATAAGAAAATTCAGTTCCAATTACAAAGACTACGTTTGGAGAAGTTTGAACATGCCAATAAATCTGGAAAATTCTTAGCTAACCAACTAAAACTCAATAAAGAAAAAAACTCTATCTCCTCCATTAGAAACTCAGAAGGTAACATCACTCACCTTCCGGAGGAAATTAATTCAGTCTTTAGGGACTTTTATAAAAGACTATACACACCTCAGATTAACCCTTCTGATCCAGACATTGAAACATTTCTAAGTACCATAGAATTACCAAAATTAGAAAAAAATCAGGTGACAACCCTGGACTTACCCATTTCACTAACAGATCTTTATGATGCTCTACAGGAAATGCCAAATAACAAGGCACCAGGACCGGACGGGTTTCCTGCCGAATTTTATAAAACATTCTGGTCACTGCTAGCCCCAGTTTTTTTTAAAATGGTTCAGGAAATAAAAGAAAATGCACGCCTACCCCCATATATGAATTCTGCTACAATCAGTCTTTTGCTAAAATCAGAAAAGGACCCAACATTACCTTCCAGTTATCGTCCAATTTCACTTATTAATGCGGATCTTAAAATAATATGCAAAGTATTAGCTAGAAGACTGGAAAAAGTTACCCCTCATATAATACATCCCGATCAATCAGGATTTATCAAGGGGAGACACTCAGTTAGCAATGTACGCCGCTTAACCAATCTGATTGATCATTCTATCATCCATAATTTGGAAACCACAATCGTCTCACTAGACGCTGAAAAGGCATTCGACAGAGTTAACTGGAAATTTCTCTTTGCAACCCTACAGAAATTTGGCTTTGGCGAGTCATTTAGAACGTGGATCCAAATATTATATAGCATCCCAAAGGCCTCCGTTCGAACCAATAATCTGATCTCTCCAGAATTCACTTTACAAAGAGGTACTAGGCAAGGTTGTCCACTCTCCCCCTCATTGTTTGCTATCTTTATTGAACCTCTTGCAGCTGCTATTCGACAACATGGAAATATTAAAGGGATCCAGACAACAAATGTTCATCATAAGATAAGCCTTTATGCTGATGATGTGTTACTCTTCCTAAAAAACTCACACTTCTCACTTCACCAAGCTATCACACTCATCAATAACTTTAGCACCTTCTCGGACTACTCTATTAACTGGTCTAAATCCATAGTATTGCCCATTAATTTCGTTTTCCAGAGCACCCCCTCTATACCACTGCGTTCAGGGAATATCAGGTATTTGGGCATCAACATTTCCTCCAATCTGTCAGACCTGATCAGCTTGAATTATACCCCACTGTTGAAATCGATTGAGGATGATCTTGAACGTTGGAGAACTTTGCCGATCTCTCTTATGGGCAGAGTGTCCACTGTGAAAATGATGATATTACCAAGGATCAATTATCTGTTCTCTATGATCCCAACCAAACCATCTATAACTTGGTTTAAGTCATTAGACTCATATATAAATAAATTTCTTTGGAAAAATAAGCCAGCACGAATAAGCCTAAAAACATTACAAAAATCTAAAGAATGTGGGGGCTTAGAACTGCCAAATTTCTCCAATTACTTCCTGGCAAATAGGCTACAGTATATCTTAAAATGGATAAAACCTAACCCCTTGGATCAGTTATGGCTAGACATTGAACAATCATTTAGCCAAGAAATCCCCATCTTTAACTTACCTTTCATAAGTCAAATCCTTAGGAAACACGATTGTTTTAAAAGCATAAATATTAAAACCACTCTGACAGCTTGGTGGGAATTTTTAAAAATAACCAGGTCCTCGCTCAATCCTTGCCAGTACACTCCGATCTGGAATAACCCTGATATATTGCTTAAAAAAAAAACCTTGGATTTTACAACATGGCATGACAAAGGAATAAGTTGCTTGGAAAATATCATAAGGGGGGGAAAGTTTGTGTCATTCACTTACCTTGTTACACAGTATGGGTTAAGCCAGAATACATTTCTTGAATACTCACAAATTAAATCCATAATTAGAGCTAGGTTTCGTAACATATCTTGGGAAAGCTATCCCACCATTGACCAATTCTTAAACATATCCGCTCCCCAAACATTATCCAAGTTGTACATTCTTTTGTCAAAGTGTGACAACACCGTTGGGGTCCCAGTCTCCAAATGGAACCTAGATTTATCTACAAGCTGTGACCCTGAGTTCTGGAAGCAAATATGCCTTAATTCGTTCCGTTTAATAAAAAATCCCAACCTACAGTTGGTTCAGTTCAAAACCATTCATAGAGTACACTACACAGGGCAGAGAATGTTTAAAATGGGTCTAACCGACTCCAACATCTGTGTATACTGCCCAGATCATGTAGTAGATGATTATTTACACTCCATGTGGGCATGTGCCCCCATTAGTAATTTCTGGCAAGCAGTGTGCGAGGACCTTTCTTTGGCACTTGGGACCTCTATTCCTTCCTCACCTGTATTATGCTTGTTGGGTGATCTTTCTACAGTCAACGTAGAAACAAATCACACACAACTCCTCATCACAGCGTTAAGCATTGCCAAGAAAACCATTCTTATCAATTGGAAATCCAAAAAAAAACTGAACATAGCCTTTTACAAAAATCTTCTGTTAGATCATATAGCAATTGAGAGAATGTCTGCTGAATCCAAAGAACAACTGTCAGAATTTCAATCTATATGGGCTCCAATAATTAATCTCTTAAATTAATCTCTTTTTGTAATTCTCGAAGGGCTGAGTGTGCCTGTCTCTGCCCCTGGCGGTCTCGTTCCTCTGGCTTGGGGCATGGTCTTGGTCGCCGGGTTGCCCTGGCGTCTGGGGGGTGAGCGGGTGGGTGCCGTGTATCTCTGTCCCTTCCTGCTGGGCTGACCCCCTGGAGGTTCAGGTGGGGGTTGGTGGGGGGCTGTCCGGATCTGGGGATGGGGCGTGGGTGGGGTGGTGGTGGTCGTCCCGGGGGTGGTGCAGGCCGTCCCTCGGGGTGGTGGGTAGACGGGGAGCCGCATCCTGTGGGTGGTGGGCGCCTGCTGCTGCTGGGGGGGGGCCTGTGTGCGTCCGGTGGCGCTGGTTCCTCTGCGGCCTCCCTCGCCCCTGGGGGTGGGCCGGGTTTGCCCTGGGTGCTCTGGCCTGGCTACTGTGTGGGACCGTGGGGTGTGGGCATGGGAGGCTTTGGCCCTGCCCTTGGTGTGGGCACGGGTGGTTATACCCCGCTGCCCTTGCAGAGCCTTCCCTCTTAGGTATGTACATGGCTATATATGTGTGTGTGTAGGTATGCATGTATATATTTATTATTATCATATCTAAAATAGTTAAAAGATCTAAATTATTGGAAAATATATTTTATATAAATTATTATATATCAAGTATCAATAGTAGTATCATTATTATACATACATAACTATCAATAAATATTATTATTATTACTATTATTGTTATTACTATTATTGTTATTATTATTATTATTGTTATTATTATTATTATTATTATTATTACTACTATTATTATTATGGTTACTATTATTATTATTATTATCAATTACTTTACTTTACTTTATTTTTATTTATTTATTTATTTATTTTTTTAATTATTTTTATTCTCAATTTTAATTTTTGTGTATGGTAGGTGTATGGCCCCGGGTGGGGCGCCTGGTAAGCTCATACGGGAGGGGGGGTCTCGTTTGTGCAGCTTGGGCTCTGGGTGGGGAGGTGCGGTGCTGGGGTGGGGCATTACCTGCTTCCCTCCCTTCGGTGGAGGGATGGCTGGGTTGTGGTGGATGTGGGGCGGGCGGGTGGGGGGCTGGCTGTGGGTGCGTGGGTAGCGGGGCGGATAGCGGTGGGGGTGGTGCTCTGCGCGGCGTGGGCCGGGATTAGCGGGGGGCTTGCTTGGGGGGCGGGGTGGTGGGCTCTGGGTCGTGGGGGGGCCTCGACCAAGGGTTGGGGGGTGGGGCTGGCCGGTGGCTCACGGGCGGGGTGTCCTACTTGGCGGGTCCGTGGGTGGATGGGAGATATGGTGGAGACGGGTCGGCGCTGTGGTGGAGGGTGGGACTGGGGGGGGCATTCACTTTTTGCGGCTGTTGGGGTATCGTCTGCCTGGTGGGCTCTGCTGCCTGGTGTGTGTGTCTCTGTCCCGCCCTGGCACTCTTGGCTCACGAGCCCGGGGGGTGGGGTTGGGCTCTTCCCCATGCGGGTCCCGGTTCTCCTGCGGTCTCTGTGGTGTCACTCCCTGGGCTGCCATGGTGACGGATGTGTTGCCGGGGCGCGGTTCCTGCTGTTCTGGTGGTTGTAGGAGCAGCCTCGGGGCGTATGGTTTGTCCGCGGCTCCTGGTGGTCCGGGGGTGGCATAGCTGGCTCAATCTCTGGTGGGGCCCTCCGGGGGGGAGCTGGCAGGCCGGACTGGCCGCCACGATGGGCTGGGTGGGGCCCGTGGTTGGTCCTGTGGCCCAGGGCTTGCTCCGGGCGGCTGGCTTGCCCGGCTCGGTTGGCCGGTAGTGCGGGGTGGGCGTGTGTGGGGCCCCGATCCTCCCTGCTGCACTGCACCACCTCACATACATGTAGGACTTTGGGGGGTGGCCTGCAACTGGTTTTGCCGGGGGCGAAGGGTTTCCTTGCGGATGCCCTTTTGTCCTCGGCATTCCTCTGGCTGGTCACCCTTCAATTTTAACCGCACCTTAGACACTCAGTTCTGGGGGGGGTCTGGGCAGGCAGGGGACCCACCATTGCTCAGCTTCCTTCCACATACACACACACATACACATACACCACACACATAGGTCAGCCCTATGGGACAGGCCTATTTTTAATTGCACTATCTACACAATACCATCTTCACACACACAGGTGTAGCGGGCTGGACCGGAGAGCCTACTGCCTACCCCCGCGATTGGCCCGCTGGCTGCTGGGGCTTGGCGGCTCGCTCGGGGTGCCCTGGGCTGCAGGATATTTTGGTCTGGTCTGCCTGGCCTTCCTGGGGGTCCCGCTGGAACCAGCTGACGCCGGGGCTTGCCCTGGTGTCATGGTTGGCGCTACCTCCCTGGATCTGTCCTGGGTCGCGGGCGCCAACGTGCCCTTGGGGGGGCGTTCACCGGCCTCCAGGCAGTGGGGTCCGCGCTGCTGGTGGCCTGAAGTCTACGGTGGTGGCTTGGGGTTGTTGCGCTGTGGTGGCTGCTGCGGGGACCGGGCTGTGTGTTGGGAGGGGACCTGATCCTGCTCGTGGGTACGGGGGCCTGGGTGGCGTGTGGGGATGGGGAGCATGCTCCTCGGGGTGGGACCTGCTGGGGGGGCGGTGCTCTTTCGGGCGTTTGGGTGTCTGCTGCCACTGGTCCTATGCTCTGCCGCATCGCTGTCCCTGTCTTTGCCCATCCCCAGTCTTGCCTTAGGGCTCGTCGGGGATGGTTCTCCGGTACGTGGGCGGAGCGCTGCTGGTTCTGGGGGCGGGGGGGGCTGGCCCTCCCGGTGGATGGTGGGGTCCTTCGGGGGCCTTGCACTGGTCTTAACTCCTCGGCTCTGGTGCGTGGCCTCCCCGTGACTTGGAGCTATGGCTCTCCCTCACGGGGGTGAGCTACCCGGTGGATGTCGGCCGGCGCAGTGGAGCGCCTCACCACTCGCCTGCTCGCCCCCTCCGCTTGCTCATGTGCGGGCCTCCTCCCCTCGCCCGCTCCTTTGTCTGCCACACTGCAGTAGCCCTGATGCCGTGGTCGAGGGGAGTCTGGGGGTGCTATGCCTTGGCGGTCCGTACCTCCCTGGGCTCGGGGCCTGGTTGTGGGTCTGGGACCCCTGGGTCCCCCACCCTGTGTTGCCCCGGACGCTCCACCCGGGGACGTCCACAGCATGTGTGTGTATTGAGTGGATGGGGTGTGCATGTGTCTGAGTTTATTTTATGTATTTATTGTTTTAAATACTTAGATAATTAATGATTAGTTTTATTATAATTATATATATGTATATATATATGTATATGTGTGGATGTGTATGTGGGTATATGGCCATGTGGATATACGGGGGGGGGGCTCTGCGGGGGTCTGGCGTAGGGTGTTCCATCTCAACCGCCCGGTCCTCCATGGGGCAGTGTGCCCGGGCCTCTTCTGTCCTGGCTGGGGCGGTCCTATGTCGGTGGTCGGGCCTGGGGTTACCTGGGGCGGGCCGGGTTCTGCTTCCTGGGGGTGTGTGGGGGGCGGGAGGCGGTGCCTCCGGCCGTGGACGGGCTCCCTTCCGGCCGGCAGGGGCGCCCCTGTGCCCACGGGTGTGTGGCCTTCGATGCCCTTCTGCCCTAGTAGGGTATGGTCTCCCGCTGGTCTCGGGGGTGCGGCTCTCCTCCGGCCTGCTGGCGCCCTGTTGCCGGTTGGGATTGCTCCTCCATGGCCTCTTGCTGGTCTCTTCGGGGAGTTGCTTCGGGGGCGGGTCTTGGGGAGTCGGCCCTGGCTTTGCCCACACCCACGGGGCCGGAGGATCTCTGGCGGTGGGGGCTTGACCTGGCTGCGCGGGGCGGGGTTTGCTGGGTGGTAGAAGGCAGTCTCTCTCCTTTTGTCATTCTCAGTGACAATTACACATTCACACACTCGCATTCACATACACAACACACCTCCATATGGGCACTCACAGCACATGGGTGCTTCTCTATACAATCTACTCTCTTATCCCTGATGTTTATATAGTATTGGTATGCTATTATAACAGTAATAATGATGTCAAGCAATGAGATTTTAATTACTGTAACTGTATGGTTGCAATTGTGTTTACTATCATGGGTCATGTCCTCATTGTTACTATTGCTATTGGTAAGTTGGACTGTTTCATTCCACTGATATCATCTCCAGTGTGACCCTTAGCCATCATTGACATTTAACTGTTCTGTTTGTCACTGTTGTTGTTTTGGGAATTCTTGTTGCTGCTGTTTTTGTCTCTCCCTCTACTGCCCCCCCCCCCCCCCCCGACCCCACCTTTCTCTTCTCTCTTCTTCTTTTCTGTTCTTCTTCTTGCTCCGGTCCGGTCGTCCCAAATGGCATAACAAAGACATCAAATAACGGCAAATAAAATTTCATGGTACAGGGAAGTTGTAGCCAACACCTTTCCTGACACAGAGCAAATCTGTCTAGCATGTAAGGGCATTTAGATCAACAATACTATCTGCCCCAATGGCTGGACGGGACAAAAAAAAAAAAAAAAAAAAAAAAAAAAAAAAAAAAAAAAAAAAAAAAAAAAAAAAGTTTGCCCACCCCTGTACTAGATAGTTCCCATCTAGATAGCTTCCTGCCGGGCAAAGCAGGAGTTTGGCGTCCTTCTCCCGTTCCGGGAGAATTGTTGTCTATCACTGAGCTGACAGCTTCTCTGGTTGGACAGCTGCGGAGGCACAAATAGAACCGTGACAACATCTGCGGCAGTGCCGGATTGTGTGCAGAGCAGCGGGGTTGATGGTACAAATCTGCAGTTTCCGACAAAGCTGCTCTACATCTGGGTTCTTCTCGACACTGCGACTTTGTCAAGGGCTGAGGAAGTTATCAAGTTGCATTTGTGAGGGTTTTTTATTACTTTTGTTGAGTCGAGCGTTCCTACGTGCTTCCTCTGCGAGGCAATACACACATCTCATACAGAACCCCCCCCCCCAGGCGCCCAAATCGCTCCATGTTTACACAGCGTTATCACTGCAGGACGTGGCAGCTGGAAGGCGGCCATGTGTGTGTGTGTGTGTGTGTGAAAGCACTTACGTAAAACAGCAATGAAACTCTGATTATCAAAGAGAACCCAGAGTCCAAAGCCCATGATCAACGCTCCAAAGACCTGCGAAGGAAAGCAAACAAGAGTCAGCCTCAAGTGAAATCACATGACCGGCTTTTGCTCCTCTTCTTGCAGCCACATCCGTCTGGGATCCATCCAATTCTTCCTGACGAAAAAGGAAAGAGTGCGGGGACAGGACTAAGAGTTTAAGTAAGTACGAGTAAGTACGTGCTCTGCAGCAACCAGGAAGTGGAAAAGGCAGCAGGAGAGGTTACGCATTGGAGGCATGCACACTCCACACAGAGATGGCCGAGTGTGGGATTGAACCCTCGGAGAAAACCCACGCATGCATTCTTACAAAGAACACTAAACTCATCACACACCAACTTAACACTCAAGAGGTATAATTAAACCAGCTCAACCGAATCATTCATTTATTCATTTTCTACCGCTTACCCTCACGAGGGTCGCGGGGGGGTGCTGGAGCCTATCCCAGCTGTCTTGGGGCGAGAGGCGGGGTACACCCTGGACTGGTGGCCAGCCAATCACAGGGCACATATAGACAAACAACCATTCACACTCACATTCATACCTATGGACAATTTGGAGTCGCCAATTAACCTAGCATGTTTTTGGAATGTGGGAGGAAACCGGAGTACCCGGAGAAAACCCACGCATGCACGGGGAGAACATGCAAACTCCACACAGAGATGGCCGAGTGTGGGATTGAACCCTCGGAGAAAACCCACGCATGCATTCTTACGAAGAACACTAAACTCATCACACACCAACTTAACACTCAAGAGGTATAATTAAACCAGCTCAACCGAATCATTCATTTATTCATTTTCTACCGCTTACCCTCACGAGGGTCGCGGGGGGGGGGTGCTGGAGCCTATCCCAGCTGTCTGGGTACACCCTGGACTGGTGGCCAGCCAATCACAGGGCACATATAGACAAACAACCATTCACACTCACATTCATACCTATGGACAATTTGGAGTGGCTAATTAACCTAGCATGTTTTTGGAATGTGGGAGGAAACCGGAGTACCCGGAGAAAACCCACGCATGCACGGGGAGAACATGCAAACTCCACACAGAGATGGCCGAGGGTGGAATTGAACCCTCGGAGAAAACCCACGCATGCATTCTTACGAAGAACACTAAACTCATCACACACCAACTTAACACTCAAGAGGTATAATTAAACCAGCTCAACCGAATCATTCATTTATTCATTTTCTACCGCTTACCCTCACGAGGGTCGCGGGGGGGTGCTGGAGCCTATCCCAGCTGTTTTCGGGCGAGAAGCGGGGTCCACCCTGGACTGGTGGCCAGCCAATCACAGGGCACATATAGACAAACAACCATCCACACTCACATTCATACCTATGGACAATTTGGAGTGGCTAATTAACCTAGCATGTTTTTTGGAATGTGGGAGGAAACCGGAGTACCCGGAGAAAACCCACGCATGCACGGGGAGAACATGCAAACTCCACACAGAGATGGCCGAGTGTGGGATTGAACCCTCGGAGAAAACCCACGCATGCATTCTTACGAAGAACACTAAACTCATCACACACCAACTTAACACTCAAGAGGTATAATTAAACCAGCTCAACCGAATCATTCATTTATTCATTTTCTACCGCTTACCCTCACGAGGGTCGCGGGGGGGGGGTGCTGGAGCCTATCCCAGCTGTCTGGGTACACCCTGGACTGGTGGCCAGCCAATCACAGGGCACATATAGACAAACAACCATTCACACTCACATTCATACCTATGGACAATTTGGAGTGGCTAATTAACCTAGCATGTTTTTGGAATGTGGGAGGAAACCGGAGTACCCGGAGAAAACCCACGCATGCACGGGGAGAACATGCAAACTCCACACAGAGATGGCCGAGGGTGGAATTGAACCCTCGGAGAAAACCCACGCATGCATTCTTACGAAGAACACTAAACTCATCACACACCAACTTAACACTCAAGAGGTATAATTAAACCAGCTCAACCGAATCATTCATTTATTCATTTTCTACCGCTTACCCTCACGAGGGTCGCGGGGGGGTGCTGGAGCCTATCCCAGCTGTTTTCGGGCGAGAAGCGGGGTCCACCCTGGACTGGTGGCCAGCCAATCACAGGGCACATATAGACAAACAACCATCCACACTCACATTCATACCTATGGACAATTTGGAGTGGCTAATTAACCTAGCATGTTTTTTGGAATGTGGGAGGAAACCGGAGTACCCGGAGAAAACCCACGCATGCACGGGGAGAACATGCAAACTCCACACAGAGATGGCCGAGTGTGGGATTGAACCCTCGGAGAAAACCCACGCATGCATTCTTACGAAGAACACTAAACTCATCACACACCAACTTAACACTCAAGAGGTATAATTAAACCAGCTCAACCGAATCATTCATTTATTCATTTTCTACCGCTTATCCTCACGAGGGTCGCGGGGGTGCTGGAGCCTATCCCAGCTGTCTTTGGGCGAGAGGCGGGGTACACCCTGGACTGGTGGCCAGCCAATCACAGGGCACATATAGACAAACAACCATTCACACTCACATTCATACCTATGGACAATTTGGAGTGGCTAATTAACCTAGCATGTTTTTGGAATGTGGGAGGAAACCGGAGTACCCGGAGAAAACCCACGCATGCACGGGGAGAACATGCAAACTCCACACAGAGATGGCCGAGTGTGGGATTGAACCCTCGGAGAAAACCCACGCATGCATTCTTACGAAGAACACTAAACTCATCACACACCAACTTAACACTCAAGAGGTATAATTAAACCAGCTCAACCGAATCATTCATTTATTCATTTTCTACCGCTTACCCTCACGAGGGTCGCGGGGGGGGTGCTGGAGCCTATCCCAGCTGTCTGGGTACACCCTGGACTGGTGGCCAGCCAATCACAGGGCACATATAGACAAACAACCATTCACACTCACATTCATACCTATGGACAATTTGGAGTGGCTAATTAACCTAGCATGTTTTTGGAATGTGGGAGGAAACCGGAGTACCCGGAGAAAACCCACGCATGCACGGGGAGAACATGCAAACTCCACACAGAGATGGCCGAGTGTGGGATTGAACCCTCGGAGAAAACCCACGCATGCATTCTTACAAAGAACACTAAACTCATCACACACCAACTTAACACTCAAGAGGTATAATCAAACCAGCTCAACCGAATCATTCATTTATTCATTTTCTACCGAACCCTCGGAGAAAACCCACGCATGCATTCTTACAAAGAACACTAAACTCATCACACACCAACTTAACACTCAAGCCATCACAAACGTTTTTCAGGGCTCACTTATCTGAAACTTTGGCGTGAGAATACAACATTCTAAGTAGTACATTAGTACTACAGTAGTAACTACATTACACATCCCCTTTAACGTGCAGCTGCATCATCACCTCTTTTTGCCTCTTGCACAAAAAAAAATTTTTTTTTTCAATTTTACTAATAGTATTCAACATTGAACGACAGTATTTAATATAGTTTTGCCAACTGGTGCTAGAGTGAAGCAGCAAGGGATTACTTTACGCTGTACCGCTCCTTTGAGTGGAACATTGAGGATATTGTGGATGAAACCGTCTCCCCACTAACGAGGCCATGAAACGAGGCAATGTAAATAGGAAGGTGCTTATTAAGAGCTGTGCTGGAGAATAAGCAACAGACGAGCGCTCGTGGAGGCGGCGTCCTCACACATCAACACTAATGAGAGGCCTGGGTAAGACGTGCACATTTGGTCGGATTATTGAGCCCCCGGTGGCCATCGTTAACACACCGGTTCCTGGCTTCCGCTGGTCCTAAGTGTCCGACGCCGACTTCCTACGAGGCACATCAAAAGGTTTCTGCCGGGGATAAAAACTCATTGGTGAAGTCCAGACGTCCTCTGAGAGACTTGTTGTATGAAGGCCTGGACTTCATGTTGTGCCCCGTGAGAAGGTGGGCTTTGGACAACGTCTGTAAGCTCGCTACAGCAGACAGTAAACGGGATATTCCACAATGCAGCTTCCGTGATTGACACCTATTTAACCATCGCTTAAGTCACCACTCAAAGGCTGATTTTGCTAAACGTAAACGTTTTTACATGTAGGTGCCTGTCCACACGGGAGTGTCTTTTTGCAACTGACTACTGAAAGAAATTCTTTTAATGTCCTAATGTTATGGTAATGGTAATGGTAATGGTAATGGTAATGGTAATGGTTTTATTTATTTGATCATGCATCAGATTCCAATTGAGTGCATCCCATAATCAGTTCCCAGTTCCACATGTCCAAAAGGAGTAGGAAGAAGCAAAGCTTATTAAATCCTACCCCTCCATCTGGTACTTTTACAATCACTAACTGTTACATTTGTTCACTTCCTGCTTTCCCAATATAGTTTAAGTTTTTTTTTTGTTTTTATTTGGATTTTTTTTAATGTTTTTTAAATTTTTTTAATGTTTTTTTTTTTTAATGTTTTTTTATTTTATTTTATTTTTTGTTTTGGACCTTTGAACCCAGCTGCCTCGAGCTGGCAGCCACCAAACCAAAAAACCCCAATGCCTTGGCTGCATTCTGTCCATAAAAGTAATGGTAATGGTAATGGTAATGGTAATGGTAATGGTAATGGTTTAATTTCATTTGAACATGCATCAGATTCCAATTGAGTGCATCCCA
The DNA here is from genome assembly GCF_030265055.1 of Doryrhamphus excisus. NCBI lineage: Eukaryota > Metazoa > Chordata > Actinopteri > Syngnathiformes > Syngnathidae > Doryrhamphus > Doryrhamphus excisus. The sequence goes on from NC_080471.1 coordinate 2,008,695, forward strand.
TAATCAGTTCCCAGTTCCACATGTCCAAAAGGAGTAGGAAGAAGCAAAGCTTATTAAATCCTACCCCTCCATCTGGTACTTTTACAATCACTAACTGTTACATTTGTTCACTTCCTGCTTTCCTAATATAGTTTAAGTTTTGGTTTTTTTTTGTCCCACTGCCATTTCTTCTCCTTCTTGGATTTTGAAGCTCTACTTAGAACCTCCTGAACATAAAAATGTAAATTCTTGCCATTTTCAACCAGTCTTTCAAACACACACAGACATATTTTATGTTATGAGAAACTAACAAAACAATGGATGGATGGATGGGTGGATGGAGGGAGGGATGGATGGGGAATGAGTAGATGGAGTGAGGGACGAGGGATGGATGGAGTGATACAAAGGTGGGCCTGATGGAGATGCTTGGCGGGCCTGATGTGGCCCGCGGCCTGCAGTTTACCCGTCCCTGGTTCGGCCATGTCAAAGGAAAACAAGCATGTATTGTGGTTTTGTGGAAGTAAGTGTCTCCATGAATACAGGTGTTAGATTCCAGGAGTTTCACCTTCAGCCAAGATGCCATTTTGTGGTTTGTGCAATACGTTCTCACGTTCTTTTCTTTCTTTCTTTCTTTCTTTCTTTCTTTCTTTGTTTCAGGCCTTAAAGTGCATGCAAAGCTCATTTTGTGCGGACAACACCGGTGAAGGTTAACTCCATTGATGCCGGAGTTACTAAGCATGAGTAGACGGCATGAAGTCAGCGTTACTCACAAAGAAGATGAGGTTGAAGAGGAACAGGAAGTACTTGGTGACGGTGATGCATCCTTTCGACATGGTTGCGATTCTGAAAGTAGAACACAGCGCAGTGGTTCCCGTGTCAGCCAGTTTGGGGATGAAACATAAAACCCAGATGGAGACAAAGACAGAGACACAATTACACAAACGCAGCTAGCCTGGAGAAGGTCAAACCGCAGGAAGGAAAATCTGCACAGTCCCCATTAAACACATGGCTCTTTTTTTTTTAGGAGACGCATTTCAACCAAGCTTTATAAGTTAGGAACTGGTCTGTGTCGTGGTATTAGATCAGGGGTCTCAAACTCAATGTAAAAAAAAATGTAAGAAAAATGAATAAACTTTGCTTTGGTTCCGATTTTCTACAAGAAAAGCTCTGATAAAACATTCCACTGTTCTCAAATATCTTCATTTTTATTTTTCTACACAAAATAAGATGAAAAATAAAACAAAATAAACAAATCAAGAATAAAGAAAATCAATCAATCAGTAATAAATAAATATAGTAATAATAATAAAACAGCAAATAATAAAAACTTAAGAAAGCACATATAGTTGGTGGGTAGACAAATGATTTTTTTCATATTAAAATGAACAAAGCATTATTAGAGCCCTGTAGACATGACAAAACAGTCACATTTATACTTTTTTTTTATTTACAACATATTGCGCAACTGCAGGGTCTCGAGACACATGCTAACTCGCAAACTAGAGAGCTAGCGACCTAAACGGTAGCCTTCGAGTTATTTCCTTTCAACTTAAATAGCCAAAAACTTACCACTTCCACACGGATAGGGAGGATAACTATTAACAGTTATTTAACCTTTAACATGAACATGAATCAAACGTAATAATTTTTTTCTGGGTACATGATACCATACAGCATCCATATCAAACTAACATTAAACTCAAGGCGGGGGCCTCAAACTCAAACTAGAGCGATGAGCATCATAAAGAATGGAAGCGTAGCTGTAGACAATACATAGTCATGTCTGCTTCACAGCCACGTAAGCATGACGGCACAGGCCCACACGTATGACTGCATGTCAGCAGCTTCTCCGTGAGCAATGTTTTCCTTCTGAGAAACAGCTGTAGGCCAGACCAACACCACACACACACACACACACACACACACACACACACATCAGTCGCACGCTCCCAGAGCTCTCTGGCACTATGACAAAAAGGCAGTGCTCCAGAAGTGCCAAGTAAATATTTACCACAGTCGGGCTTTTTCCTTCACGGGGCACGCTCGGAATATAATGAGCCAATGTGGTTCATTAAAGAAGACTCAGAGTACCCTTAATAGCAACTCGTGTATTGCAATACATGAAACCGATTAGGGGTAGGATTAAATAAGCTTTGCTTCTTCCTACTCTGATCCAAACCCTCCGAAAACTCTTAGTCGCTACAGCTTGGCGGTAACTAGAAAAGGCCAAGTACTTACACTGTTGACATCGGATATTGTGTGCAAGGACAATAGAGACGGCCGCACTCTTTAAGCATAGAAAGCTACAAGACGTTGTTATCATAAAATTTATTGATTCTAAACTTTAAAAAAAACAGGAGGGAAAAAGAATAAAGTACCACTTCCACATGGAATGGGAGGAGATGTTCCTCACAGCAAACGTGCTTGTTTCGGTGTGAAGGAAAGGGGGTGGGTGACGCTACCCAAGACACTACACTACTACACTACTAATGGTACAAACCACAGGCGACCGGCCTTGAAAGGTTTTTTTATGGCATATGCCAATCACGTGCATTTCAATAAAACTGACAGGATGAAACCGATTGATGGGTGCAGCCTACATTTGACATGCCAAAAGAGCAGTTAAGTATGCACACACAAAAAGACAACAACGTTGTGTCGAGCCCCCACACCGCACACCACAACAGATTTTGCCAGGCAAAAAAATATAATCCCTAAAGTAGATTGTTTGCGGGTGGAGATTAAGAAGGTTTAGTTATGACTGGCACAGAGACAGTCCCCAACGCCACGTCACACTGCACCTTCCAACCCCGATGGGAGCAAAACCACCTGCAGCAAGGAAATGACTTCAGGGAATCAAACTACACCGTCACTGAGCAACAGTCTTGCAAAAAAAAAACTGTGGGCAGCAAAAAATATTGTAGAGCTGAGTGGCAGATGGCTGTCACAGAGTGGATCAAAGGCGGGCCCCGAGGGCAACAGACCTCCACCCGCCCTCCATTCAGCACCATTATATCAATATCTGACCCAGTTTAGCATCTGCCAGGCCGTGGCCTTCCTGCACCGTTGTGTTAAGACCGTAAGAGAACCCTGCTTGGACATCTGGAGCCACACACTTTATACCTATGCCCACAGGATGTGGCTTGTTATCTTCACTGCTGTTCGCATGACTCACACCAAAAGGTGAGCCCTGTGCAGGCAAGTTCCTGCCAAAGGCTACATTGTTGTCGTGGTACACTAATCCCTCGGTCCTGGTAAACTCTTTACCACGTACTTTACCAGTGGCGACTGCCGGACGTCCCAATCAAGGACAGGAAGCCCGTTTTCCCAAGCCTTCATCATTAATGTGTTTATTTCTTACGTGTAAATTGTAGCATTAGTCTAGATCAGGGGTCTCAAACACGCGGCCCGCGGGCCAAATGTGGCCCGCAGGACACTAGTTTGAGGCCCCCGCCTTGATATGAAGTTTAATGTTAGTTTGATATGGATGCTGTATGGTATCATGTACCCAGAAAAAATTATTACATTTGATTCATGTTCATGTTAAAGGTTAAATAACTGTTAATAGTTATCCTCCCTATCCGTGTGGAAGTGGTAAGTTTTTGGCTTTTTTAAGTTTAAAGGAAATAACTCAAAGGCTACCGTTTAGGTCGCTAGCTCTCTAGTTTGCGAGTTAGCATGTGTCTCAAGACCCTGCAGTTGCGCAATATGTTGTAAATAAAAAGAGTATAAATGTGACTATAGTCGTGTTTTGTCATGTCTACAGGGCTCTAATAATGCTTTGTTCATTTTAATATGAAAAAAATCATTTGTCTACCCACCAACTACATGTGGTTTATTAAGTTTTTATTATTTGACGTTTTATTATTATTATTATATTTATTTATTACTGACTGATTTCTTTATTCTTGATTTGTTTAATTATTTGTCATCTTATTTTGTGTAGAAAAAAAAAGTAAGATATTTGAGAACAGTGGAATGTTTTATCAGAGCTTTTCTTGTAGAAAATCGAAACCAAAGCAAAGTTTATTCATTTTTCTGTTTTTAATAAATGCGATTTTTTTTTTTTTTTTGGAAAACCTGATGCGGCCCAGTCTCGCCCAGACCCTAGCTCCAGTGGCCTCCAAGTAAATTGAGTTTGAGACCCCTGTTCTAGATGTATAAATGTAATGCTAGTTCAGAACAACGGAATGATAAACTTAGAAAATGATCCGGTGGAGGTTTATACTTGAAAATCGCCGATTCGCTCATTTCACTGTCAATCAAAAAGTGACTCATTAGCCAACATAACAGTCTGATGCACAGCGTCATTTAAGCAGGGGTGCTAGAATCATCACGCAGCAACTTAACACAAAAAGTACGTAAGATTTTTACACCACAAGTACTCGGGCCGGGTGATATGGACCAAAACTCAAGCGGCGCAGTATAAGAATGATTAGTTGTAGTTCTGAAGAATTGGAGGTCAAAGTTCACGGAAACAAATCTGTCCATTGGGAGGACCGGATAGAAAATAATTGAACACACTGCACTTCCACAAGTTGACTAAACGCTCTGCTTGCTTGTGGTGCAACCACATGAGTGCAACCTGAGTCGCTGTGTTGTAACAGATGTTGCCGGAAAGGAAAGACGGGCGGGGTTTCGCTATTTGCGTCTTTCAAATGTTGTCACAGACACATTTTGTCAATCACCTCCATCGTGCCGCCATCAGTCGCTGTAATAACAGAGACGTGGTTTCCTCACAACGGTGGGGCTGCTGTGACAGATGTTCAGGTGTGCTGCTGCCAACTGTGCCAACTCACTTCATTCACTTTTTATTTAGTACAAATAACAGCTTCCTCTCTCCAAATATGGCCGCTATGTATAGTAAACATTATGGGGCAGAAGGTAAATAATAACCTAATCATTGTTTCGGTATACCGTAATCCTTCGTTTGTCGCGTTAATTGGTTCCAGACCCAATGGCGATGTGTGAATTTCCGTGAATTATGGTTCTTTATGTATGTGAACATTAGCAATGCTAACATGCTAACATCAGCATAGTCATTCATATTCATTCATTCATTTTCTACCGCTTTTTCCTCACCAGGTTCACGGAGGGTGCTGGAGCCTATCCCAGCTGTCTGCGGGCGAGAGGCGGGGTACACCCTGGACTGGTCGCCAGCCAATCACAGGGCACATATAGACAAACAACCATTCACACTCACAGCATAGTCATATTTTTTGGAATTTTCACAAATATGACCTTAAGCAGATGTTAGCTGTTAGCATGCTAACATAATTATACTATCATTTTTAGCATTCATGAAAAAAATTAGCCCAATTGTGCTCAGTGATAGCATGCTCACATTAGCATGTTCGTATCATTAGCATTCAAAACTATTCCATTGTATGTTTTTATGGTCAAGGCATGTAAATATGTACACGTAGGACTAATATTTATGGTTTAAATCCCAAACTATGGCACTTGGCGGAAGTCTGCGCTCTCTCTGTGCTAGTTTTGACTGTAGTGGTGTAAAAAAAATAATAAATCAGACATCATACACAATGAGAATAACAATTACCACAAATGTACTGATTCTGAATTTGGTTTCAGAACCAACCACAATAAGTGAAGTAGGATTCAATGTTAATAAATTGAATATTTTCGTAGTTACGGCATAGAAAACATCTTTATGGCTTCCTAAATATGTTTTTTGTAACATGATTAGAAATCTCAAGACATGAAAAAACACCCAGATAGGTGTATCATTATATATATACATATATATATATATAATCGGAGAAAATAATACATATTGAACATAAATAATAAAATATGTTAGCAGCTCCTTGTTGATGTCGGGGTTTTGCTTCCATCGTTAAAAGGCTTCACACTATATATCAGGCAAAATAAGGGAAACTAACCCAATTAAAAATGTAAATAAAACTCCAGCTCGTGCAGTGTCACTGTAAATGTGTTCCCTCGGAAACATCGATTTCCCATGAATTCATTTTCCAATCGCGATATAGCAAACATGTCTATGACTTTAGTCAGCTTGCATTCGTGTACAAACACGACCAAAAAAAAACATCGCTGCTGTTTATTTTTTATGAACAAACTAACTAACTAGCAAACTAACAAATCCTTGTGAGGTCAAAGAGCCAAAATTCACGAAGCGTCCTTAAAGACTCCTTATTCTCCACACACAAAACATTCAGCTTCAATTGGGGGGGGGGGGGCGAACATTATGAACATGAGCTTTTTAGATTGTTGAAAGTAGATCACACAAGAAAGTTTAGGCTAAACCAGGCGCCAAGCACAGCGACTAAAAGTAAAGTAAAGGAATAAAACAAGGTAGACTTACTTGGCTTCCTTCGACGATGAAAACAACTGAGCGAAGAACGTTGATGGTAGTTTAGTGACTGTGAGAACAGACTACAGTGGGAGACTGAGATGTGCGAGTCATGAACGAGTCGATCAAACCTCAGGAGTGTTTCTCCGCGCATACACTCCGGAACTCGAGTGAATTCAGTACCCGGTTCACAATTTGTTGCGAGTGAGCTCTGTGACGGGTACCGCGAAGTGATTCAAATAACCGAGACTCGTATGTAATCGAGTCGGTAAAAAGCATACACTCCGGAACTCGAGTGATTTCAGTACCCGATTCACACTTTGTTATGAATGGGCTCTGTGACGGGTACCGTGAAGTGATAAAAATAACCGAGACTCGTATGTAATCGAGTCGGTAAAAAGCATACACTCCGGAACTCGAGTGATTTCAGTACCCGGTTCACAATTTGTTGCGAATGGGCTCTGTGACGGGTACCGTGAAGTGATTCAAATAACCGAGACTCGTATGTAATCGAGTCGGTAAAAAGCATACACTCCGGAACTCGAGTGAATTCAGTACCCGGTTCACAATTTGTTGCGAATGGGCTCTGTGACGGGTACCGTGAAGTGATTCAAATAACCGAGACTCGTATATAATCGAGTCGGTAAAAAGCATACACTCCGGAACTCGAGTGAATTCAGTACCCGGTTCACAATTTGTTGCGAATGGGCTCTGTGACGGGTACCGCGAAGTGATTCAAATAACCGAGACTCGTATGTAATCGAGTCGGTAAAATAAGTTTTGCTATCGAGTGTGTGTGTGTGTGTGTGTTTTTCCGTTGAAGCGTTCACTCACTCACACCCCCGCGTGGCTGTAAATATTGTCACAACGATGCTTTTACAGAATAACACTTTTATAGTAAATTATTTCAAGGTAATACAATCTTGTTAGTTTAGTGCAGTGGTTCTCAACTGGTGGATCAGGACCCAAAAATGTGTCACGAATCCATTGTGGGTGAATCGCAGACATAAAGTCAATAATGATATTAAAATATACAAAATACACAACTGGTGTCTGAGTTAGTGGGCCGCACGGTGGATGAGTGGTTAGCATGTATAGGCCATCAGGAGTCAGGAGACCTCAAGCGAGGGTGGAGCGTATTGTGACAGTTAATGGGTGGGGTGGAGAGTAAATGACAGAAGTGTTGAAAATAAACAAAGATTCTTTATTTCAAACTACAGCATGGAAATAACAATGCCGATACATTTGGAGGTACAAGATAGTAGCACAAATAGTATTTACATAAAAACACAATGCTACAACTTTTTATTTGTTCTCATTCAGAGAAGCCAAAAGTCCAAAAAACTAAAATCAGCATCACAGACCTTTGAGCAAGGACAAGGTGGATAGTTTGAGGCCTCTCCGGCGTAGTGGGAAATAGAAGGACTTCAGCAGTAGAAGTATCGGTGTGTGACTGTGGAGAAGTGTACGTAATGAAAGACCGCTAAAAGATAATGACTACCTTACGGAGAAGCGTATGAGACCTCATCCTCGTGAAGTGAAGCGAAGGCTCACCCAAGTGACCCAGCAATCACTCAGACCTCAAGACCTACTCCCATGTGGGGCGGGACTCTGAGTTCCACCGTCGGAGTACGCTGGCAGCACATGTGGGATGCCAAGTACTGGAACTGGGAGGTAGACTTGTACTGGACGTTTACTTTCCTGTTCCTTCCTGGCTGCTACACGCTCTGCTCTTTCTGCACTGCATGATTCCATGCATGGAATCGAACTACAACAGAGGTGCAAAATCACACCCGAATGAAAACGCTTGAATACGAAACACCGTGTGTACTCCAAAAACGTTTTAAATGTTTTTTTAAACGTTTCAAGGCAAGACTACGAATACAGTATTGTACAAAAACTGTGCTACATCACTGAGTGGATATTTACACACCATTACTACAGTAATCCTTCCTTTATAGCAGTTACATCAGTACATTTCCACAAAGTAGGATTCCTCACCGATAAAGGTAATATTTTCATAGTTAAGAGTACTACAGAAAACCTCTTCAACTTCCTAAATATGCTGTCTAACATGATTTAGAGCCCTCTAGACATTAAATAACAACCCTATAGTCACGTTTACACACTACGGCCGACGTAAGAGCCAAGACATAATAAGACTCATGCTTGTGTTTGTGTTTGTGTCTGTGTTGTTGGTGGCGGGCGGACAGGAAGTGACATCCGGGCTGTTCAGAGTTGAGTGTTAGCTTGGCGTGGGGGGGTTAGCTTAGCGTGTGTCTGTTGTGAGATCATTCGAGCCGGCAATAAATGTCTGGTGCTTGTGTGTCTCAGCCAATATCACAGTAACATTAGTGAGACCGAGTGACCGGTGTAGAATACTACATATCAAAGCGTCCTTGAATGCATCATCTGAATGCCTTAAGTTGGTGTATGACATCATTCAGTGCATATTTTATTGGAGCAATAATAGACCGTATTTAACCACTGATTTATGATTGAATGTATTTTTGGAAAAGTCATTATGGAGTGAAGCGGTGAAATTCCAAAAGTGAGGAATATCGAGGGATTAGCATATAGTTACGTGTGCTCTCGTTACGGCTAAAAGTACCACGCTGACCCAGCGTCATGCGAAAAAGCAGTTACTGTACGCTTTGAGTTCATACACCACATTAGCGACCTTGAAAGGTGAACACGCTCACGGCTGGGGTCGGCCATCTTGTCAATGCCAAAACATTCCGTTTCCGATTCCTCGTGCGGATTCCACTTCCTGACGATTCTCCATTACGATGCGTTTAAGAGGCAGGATCACGGAAGCTGGCGTGAATGGAAGCTCTGAACTTCTCCATGATATGAACCTTCGATCAACTTGACTCGGAATTCCCGACAAGTCCATCATCAAATGAGCACAGGTAAACAGGATGTGGCTTACTCTTACTTTGAAGGCCAGAAGTGTGTTGTGTGGGCTGAGAAGGTCCCTTGACCGTGTAAATCTATAAGTTAGCCTAGCGAACCCGTATCTCCAGTCCTTTAATTTACACTCAACGTCCACGTCGGCTAGCATCCAGAAACCCTGGTTCACGTTAGCAGGAGACAAACCTCCTTTTAGGTTTGACTCCTCAGACTGTGGTGCTACCAGGAAGTGGAAGGAGGTACTGAGAATGAATCACGTTGATCGCTGGGCCTCCTTTACGTGATATCTTTGGGTTGAAAATGTTTTTTGTTTTTTTTTTTAATAAGGTTTTAGCCGCTTCGTCTTCACTGGTGCTCAGGACTAATTCTCGGAATAAGAACATTTGAAGTTGGAATGTTGGTCCTGGTTCCCGTGGAAGGTGTAGCTCGTATCAAAGAAGCGTAAACTGTCATTTTGGACGTCTAATTGTAGGACACGGATCTGAAGATACATACCCCGTCGTCATCAAACATGGGGACACGACGATGCAATACAACACAAACAACATCACTCAAAAAGGAGGGATTGTTTGACCTCGTCATTTTTTTACCAGGAGGTCTGAAGCTTCCCCCACGGAGAGTCCATCGTGTGCTCGGTTGTTGACTTGACTTGTTGCGGGGTTTTAATAAGCTAGGTCCCACGCACGTGTGAGTGCGGAACGTGCAATCGCTGGCAAAATAATGCTCCGAGCTCCCGTTCAAATGATAAGCCGCACCTTCAGATGCCCCCCCCCCCCCCCCGGGAAGCACGGCGAAGCTAAGCTCAGATCTTCTTTGGTTTGCGACCCAGGTGGTAGTAGTACGCCAGGGTGATGGCCAAGAAGAGGACCCGGCTGAGGAGCAGCAGCGTGGCGGCATTGGGTAGCATGCCCATCTCTATCAAGGTGATGGAGGTCACTGAAAGCAGAGAGAGACACACCGTGAGGAAGAGGGGGGGGGGGGGGGGGGGGCCCAAAACATACTGAAAACCAAAGTAGCGCTGCCACCTGGTACTAAAGTACACAACTTTAGGCATTGTGTGGTTATGGGGGTGCAATGTGTGCGTAGAAATATACAGTTCATAACTTCTTATGTGGCCCGCAGGACACTAGTTTGAGGCCCCCGCCTTGATATGAAGTTTAATGTTAGTGCGGCCCCGCGCAAGTTTGATATGGATGCTGTATGGTATCATGTACCCAGAAAAAATGATTACGTTTGATTCATGTTCATGTTAAAGGTTAAATAACTGTTAATAGTTATCCTCCCTATCCGTGTGGAAGTGGTACGTTTTTGGCGATTTAAGTTTAAAGGAAATAACTCGAAGGCTACCGTTGAGGTCGCTAGCTCTCTAGTTTGCGAGTTAGCATGTGTCTCAAGACCCTGCAGTTGCGCAATATGTTGTAAATAAAAAGAGTATAAATGTGACTATAGTCGTGTTTTGTCATGTCTACAGGGCTCTAATAATGCTTTGTTCATTTTAATATGAAAAAAATCATTTGTCTATTTTTGTCTAATTTTTAATTGTTTGCCGTTTTATTATTATTATTATTATATTTATTTATTACTGATTGATTGATTTTCTTTATTTGTTTATTTATTTTTCATCTTATTTTCTGTAGAAAAATAAAAATTAAGATATTTGAGAACAGTGGAATGTTTTATCAGAGCTTTTCTTGTAGAAAATCAAAGAAAAGCAAAGTTTATTAATTTTTCAGTTTTTAATAAATGCGTTTTTTTTTTGTTTTTTTTTGAAAACCTGATGCGGCCCAGTCTCACCCAGACCCGAGCTCCAGTGGCGCCCAGGTAAATTGAGTTTGAGACCCCTGTCGTAGTGTATAGACTGGTCATATATTTAATCTCATTTCATATTATCTGCAAACTATTACTAAAATTGTTGATTCGTTAATACTTGGGTTGTTTATATTGTTTTTTTTTTTTATATTGTGTATTTTGTACAGCTTAACTGATTCTGTACTCTTGCTGCTGTGCAATGCAAATTTCCCCACTGAGGGACGAATAAAGGCATATCTTATCTTATCTTATTCATACCTATGGACAATTTGGAGTGGCTAATTAACCTAGCATGTTTTTGGAATGTGGGAGGAAACCGGAGTACCGGGAGAAAACCCACGCATGCACGGGGAGAACATGCAAACTCCACACAGAGATGGCCGAGGGTGGAATTGAACTTGGGTCTCCTAGCTGTGAGGCCTGCGCGCTAACCACTTGCTTGCCGTGCAGCCGGTGTGGAATCAATAAAACAGATAACCAAGGGTATACTGTCTTATCATGCCTGAAGCATGTTTGGGCCGTGTTTACATTATTTATGGTGGAAAGTGTTTAATAAGGAAAAAAAACACATATTAACGAGGATTGTTGAAAAGCTGCCTACCGTCAACCCCCTCCACTGAATACAAAACACAATGCAGGCTGCAAGTCTAAGCAATGACCACAAGAGGGCAGTTTCTGCACATTCATATTAATAAATAAACACCGCTTTGGTTATGCATTCTGCATTCAAAAGGGCTTGGCCTCCACATTTCACTAAGATAAGCAGATGCTGCAAAGAAAAAATGTTGCATATTTACCAAGAAATTGGACCGTGAAGTAGCAAGCTTGGCTCAGGAGAGTCCACTGGATGACGATCTTCTCTGCCGTGTAGAGACCGTTCCACATGATGAGCGCCAAACCTGCAGGAACGACTCTCGTGAGTCAACTGTAGCATTGAAATGAGCACATTCGATTGTAGCTGCATTGATAAGAAATGTCAACTTCTGTTAAGTTCTACTCACTATTTCATCATTCATGTCAACGTTTTTCACTTGTCATTTGTCATTTTGTCCCCTGACATTTTTCTGGGTAATTTCACTGCATGTCACTCGCCATCACACACAAATCGAGACATTGCCACAAAAGCTTACTTTAAAAAAAAACAAGTAAAAAAAATATGAAACATAATACAAACAGAAGGGGAAAAAATATGTTTTTGCAGTAAACAAATCCTTCCTGCCTCCTTTTTTCCCCATCGCAACAATCTTTTTTTTTTTTTTTTTCCCTTTATTTGGGCAAATATGTGAATCATTACAGTGCATTTCTTACATCAATGAAAATATAACTTTCCATTATTTACATTTGTATTCAGCTATCTGATCCCAAGCCCAAAAGGAGTAGGCTGAAGCAAAAGCTTATAAATGCCGACCCCTTTTTACAGGATATAATCATGTTCATGCCACTGCACACTGGTCCAGAATCACGAAAAAGTCGATCAAAACTGATCTCTCCGATTTTCGAAAAAAGGGGTATTTTTCCTTTTTTTAGTTCATGAGGAACTGGGGTGTGCTTTTACTTTGGTCCCCGAGCCCCCTGATTAGGAGCAGTGCGCGTTCAAAAGTAAGGTTTTCAGTTTCCTCTTTGTACCGCTTCCCAGCAAGTGAAATGTTGGGCACTTGTGCTCACTAGTGAACGTGCGTGTTTCCAAGTTTTTGTGGTACCTCCAGTCACCCAAGGATGGCAACTGCCCAACCAGGTGGTCGTTTCTCCTTTTGAGCCAATACTGGGAGAATTCCCTTTGGTTTGAATCACATGTTGTCGAGCAGTCATTTAGTGTTTGTTCAATGGGTCATATAATACAGAAGAAGGGCCAAGCACAGACTCAAATCAACATCATGTGATACCTACGACATCACTCTTTACTTGGTTGGAAAAGGTTTTGCCACTTTTTGCAACTTTAGGAGTAAACTGGATTTTCCCGTTTCAGATCCACTCCATGAGATGACGTCCCCCACCCGTCGGGGGCTTCTGGAGGCGATGCTGGGAGCCGGTTTCCTGATGTCGGACGCGGCATTGAAAGCTGGTGTCGAGTTCCTGTGCCTCTCGGTTCCTCCTGGACGTGTGCCTGACCGATCCGTCATCCGGGACGTCGTTCTTTATCAACGGAAGATGATACTTCAACGCTGGGATGCTCCAGGAATTCGACGGTCATTCGCGAAGATGCTCAACAAACATGAAGTCTGGCTTCGCGAATCTGTTCCAGCTGGAACGACGATAAAGAACGACGTCCCAGATGACGGATCGGTCAGGCACACGTCCAGGAGGAACCGAGAGACACAGGAACTCGACACCAGCTTTCAATGCCGCGTCCGACATCAGGAAACCGGCTCCCAGCATCGCCTCCAGAAGCCCCCGACGGGTGGGGGACGTCATCTCATGGAGTGGATCTGAAACGGGAAAATCCAGTTTACTCCTAAAGTTGCAAAAAGTGGCAAAACCTTTTCCAACCAAGTAAAGAGTGATGTCGTAGGTATCACATGATGTTGATTTGAGTCTGTGCTTGGCCCTTCTTCTGTATTATATGACCCATTGAACAAACACTAAATGACTGCTCGACAACATGTGATTCAAACCAAAGGGAATTCTCCCAGTATTGGCTCAAAAGGAGAAACGACCACCTGGTTGGGCAGTTGCCATCCTTGGGTGACTGGAGGTACCACAAAAACTTGGAAACACGCACGTTCACTAGTGAGCACAAGTGCCCAACATTTCACTTGCTGGGAAGCGGTACAAAGAGGAAACTGAAAACCTTACTTTTGAACGCGCACTGCTCCTAATCAGGGGGCTCGGGGACCAAAGTAAAAGCACACCCCAGTTCCTCATGAACTAAAAAAAGGAAAAATACCCCTTTTTTCGAAAATCGGAGAGATCAGTTTTGATCGACTTTTTCGGGATTCTGGACCAGTGTGCACTGTCTTGTTTCCCCTGTTATTATTTTCATTGTAATATTATTATTATTTTTATTATCATTGTTGTTATAATCTTTATCATTATTACCATCATTATAATCATCATTAATATTACCATTTTCATCATTATAGTTAAAAAATTTGTGATTTTTTTTATTTGTAGAGCAGGGGTGGGCAAACTACGGCCCGGGGGCCACATGCGGCCCACTAAGCGTTTGAATCCGGCCCGTCAGTTGCTTTCTAACTTTTAACATACATGCTGGCAACATGACTTGCAAGTCAGATGTCTTTTTCAGTAAAAAAAAAAAAAAAAAAATTAAAATGTAAAATTCAAGTTTGATGTTTAAAGTGCTCTGGAAAAAAGGGATATATGGAACATATTTAAAACATATAGCTAATAATCTGACACGTTTACAGATAAAATTATACAAAGTAAATAAATAATAAATATATAAAAATATAATATAATTGATATATAATGTAATTAATAATATAATTATAATATATATAATGAATTATATATATATAATATGTAGATTAAATATAATATATAATATATATAGAGAAATATATATAGACAAATAATTCAAGGTGGACTGTTAGAATTATAAGCAAATACAAATATATACAAATATATATACATATATACAAATACATAAATAAAATAAATAAATAATAAATATATGAAATATAATATAATATATTAAATATAATATATATAATAATAAAATTAATATATATAATATAATTAATCATTATAATATATATATAATAAATAAATAAAACTAGACAAATAATTCAAGGTGGACTGTTAGAATTATAAGTGTAAAATCGTGTGTGTTTTAAAAAAATATATATTCTGGCCCCCCAGACAGATTTGTTAACTCAATGCGGCCCACGAGTCCAAAAGTTTGCCCACCCCTGTTGTAGAGTGTAGAGATTTCTTCTGTTATTTTCTGAAATCTGCAGTCTTTGTGTGTCAATTTATTAGCCCACTTTTTTTTGTGACATTTACTTATTTTCTGTATTGCATGTGTCTAATCTTATGCATTAAAAAAACAAGAACTTGAGACCGTGTCTGGACAGGTGACCAACCCAAACATCAGTTTCTTCTTGTTAAACCCTACCTGAGGTTTTTAGACGTGTTTATTAGTTTGTGTG
This sequence comes from Doryrhamphus excisus, assembly GCF_030265055.1. Lineage (NCBI taxonomy): Eukaryota > Metazoa > Chordata > Actinopteri > Syngnathiformes > Syngnathidae > Doryrhamphus > Doryrhamphus excisus. The sequence continues at coordinate 2,023,836 of NC_080471.1, forward strand.
TGTCTAGTCTTGTGCATTAGGAAGCAAGGTTTTAGGTCTGTGCTCAAACCAATTTTTGAAGCAATGATGTCTTGCTGTCCATTATTACTATTTTTTGTAAAGTAATAATTAATAATAATTAATGATAATAATAATGATAATCCCTACCTCTATATTTATGCATGTTAGCCTGGGTACCTCTAACAATTTAGTATAGTTACAAAGGTATTAAGCTTTTCCGTGTTTTTTTTTTTTACATAAATAACTATATTTTTCAGCAATTACTGTTCTAAGTTCCATCGTTTACCTCAGGGGTGGGCAAACTACGGCCCGGGGGCCACATGCGGCCCACCAAGCGTTTGAATCCGGCCCGCCAGTTGCTTTCTAAGTAACTTCAACTTTTAACATACAAACTGGCAACATGACTAGCAAGTCGGATGTCTGATTTAGTAAAAAAATAAACAACAAAACTGTAAAATTAAATGACATAGTTTGATGTGGTGTGATGTTTAAAGTGCTCCTAAAAAAGGGACATACAACTGATATAGGATAACACTTTTACAGATAAAATTAGACAAATAATTCAAGGAAAATGATAAGCATAAAATAGTGTGTGTGTGTTAAATATATGTTCTGGCCCCCCAGACAATTTTGTTAACTCAATGCGGCCCTCGAGTCCAAATATTTGCCCACCCCTGGTTTACCTTATCATTAAGCTGAGGTCCAACGCACCCGCACCCCTTGTTAAACTTCTTTGGTTTCATTTCATTCGCATCACATGGCGGAGATTTGTAGTAACAGTACTATGAGTAAGTATGTTCTCCTCATTGAATAGTGAATCCCAAATGTACAAGGATCCATTGTATTCATGGAGTTAGAGAGCTTTTATTTCTTTCTCCCGCATCTTTGGAGCGACACTCACTCAACAGCGCTCCTCCATAAAGCCGAACAGAGAGACTGGTTGTGGAGAGCTCCTCCTCAAAAACGACTTCATATAGCTGGTTAGGAAACACCAGGGCCTGTGTTTAAAAAAAACGGGACAATTACAACACAGCAACAGTAGTTATCCCTCCAAAGTACAGGCACTGTGACAAGTGGAGTGTGGACGCCATGAACAGTGGACATATTGAATATGGACACGCTAAGGCAGACAGAGAGTGAACTGTTTCTCCAAACGGCAAATGTGCATACAAAAAAAAAATCATCAATTCATCAATTCATCCCCGAGTGACACAATGCCTTTGCAATGTGAAAGACGAGAAAGAAAGAAAGCCGAGCCTGGTGATGGATTCATTTCCACGGCACTTACCATTAAGGCGACGGCAGTGAAACCCACAGCGGAGATCAGCAACCACAGCCTTAAAAAAACAAAAAAAAAACAGCATTGCTTTCCATCAGACCTGATTGCTCTGATCTGACTTGACACAATTTCAGCTTTACTGAGAACGACGCCGAGCACGGCTGAAATCTCACCTCAGACCGACTGGCTCTCGGACTGCGAACTTCATCTCGTTCCCCAGCATCTGGCTGATCTGCACATCAACACAGAAGAAATGAGTCGAACAAATAGGAACGATAAGGGGGTGTTATGGGTAGCTACATATTATTCACGAAAATAGAAAACCAAGAACGATGGAACAAATAAGCACATTTACATCGTGTTGTGAAAAAGTCTTATTGCCATACTTAAATGTTTCAGACCATCAAATTCATTCAAATATTAGTTTTCAATAAAAAAAAAAAAAAATCCAGTTTAACATCTTGATGATCCCCAAAGACATTTGGGAAAATACTCTGTGGTCTGACCAGACAAACGGTGGCCATTTTGGGAGGAAAGAACATCATAGCAAAAGTCAAATACGGTGGTGGTAGTGTGATGGTCTGCCGTAATAGCGTATTTTCTGGACTATAAGTCGCATAAGGCCAAAAATGCATAATTAGGTAGGCATTTTTGCAGGTAATTTATTTTACAATTTTTTTCATTTTTGCAGGTAATTTATTTTACGTATTTTCTGGACTATAAGTCGCTCCGGAGTATAAGTCGCACAAGGCCAAAAATACATAATTAGGTATAAAAAAAACATACATAAGTCGCACTGGAGTATAAGTCGCATTTTTTGAAGGTAATTTATTTTCCAAACTACTTGACCAAAACAGACATTACGTCATCTTGGAAGGCAAGTTCTAACATGAATAAAAGAATAGAGAACAGGCTGAATAGGTGTAAGATATGCTAACACAATGCTTATTCAGCTACACAAAAAATAAACATGAACAAAAAAGGTGTCCAGTGTTTATGGAACATAAACACTTTTTTCATTTATAAGTCGCTCTGGAGTATAAGTCGCAGGAACAGCCAACCTATGGAAAAAAAGTGCAACTTATAGTCCAGAAAATATGGTATATACTGTATTTTCTGAACTATAAGTCGCTCCGGAGTATAAGTCGCACAAGGCCAAAAATACATAATTAGGTAGAAACAAACATACATAAGTCGTACTGGAGTATAAGTCGCATTTTTTGCGGGTAATTTATTTTCCAAACTACTTGACCAAAACAGACATTATGTCATCTTGGAAGTATGGAACATAAACACTTTTTTCATTTATAAGTCGCTCTGGAGTATAAGTTGCAGGAACAGCCAACCTATGAAAAAAAGTGCCACTTATAGTCCGGAAAATACGGTAAATAGAAGCATGAATTCTCCGGCCATCTGAACAAACACTTTTTCACGAAAACCTGTAGTATCGTGAAGCTGTATTAATTATTAATTATTTTTTTGGGGCGTGTGTCTTTCTAAAAAAAAAAAAACAAAGCTGCTTTTAGAGCATTTTTTTTCTTTGTTACACAAATATTTGGTCCAAAACCTTCAATTCCATCAGCAGTGATTTCCCTTCTCCCTGTGGTCAGATGAGCATCAGTGCAATAAAAGACACAGTGATGCGTGAAAATCACCAAGGCGGAAAAGATGAATCATTTTCCAGTGGGGTGGGGGGCTTATAAGGAAGTCGCTATCAATTACAGTCTTTTTCTGCTCCACAAGGCTGGCCCTGAAATATCTGATATAACGACAACTTTCCCCACAGCTTCTGTTCGGATCTTAAAAAGAAAATTGACAGTGTTTCCCACAGGACTGTAATCTATATGTGGTGGTAATGGGGCGTGTGAGGGTGCCGGGTGCTGCAGTAAAGAGAAATGTGGTTATAGGACAGACAAAAAAAAAAAAATTTTGTCGCTTTGTCTGAGTGCTATGAGATGGGGAAGGGCCTCACAGCAGCGCCTGCTGCCCGTTGAGAAGAGCAATACATGAGTCTCCAAGATAAGAAAGAACTGCTAGATTGGTTATTAGTCACGATAGAGAGGTCTGAGGACTCGTAAGCCAAGGGTGTCCCAACTTGATCTACCAGGGCTACAGCCAAGCGACACGTGTGACGAGTTATATGTTTCTATTTCGAGAAAAAACTGCATCTCAGCTTTTGCAAGCTCTGAACTTGCGATGATGACTTTATCACAATAATAATAATATTTTGACTTCATTTTCATAACATTACTTTTTACACAACCTAATTTTTCCCAAAATGACAATTTTAATTTGTTGTTTTGTTTGTTACTTTACAAAAATGACATTAGTTCCGATATTATGCTCCTAAAATTCCATAATTTTTCTCCATATTGGGTTTTTCGCTTAAAATGACACATTTTCTCTGCAGATTATCACTGTTATTTGGACTGTTCCATTCCATTCCATTCTCCTTTGCTTGCCCAGGTCGCGGGGGCAGCAGTCTCAGTAAGGAAGTCCAGAATTCCTGGTCCCTGGGCGCCTCTTCCGGTTCCCCAAGGCGTTCCCAGACCAGCTATGAGACATACGTAATCCCTCCAGCGTGTCCTAGGTCTGCCCCCTTGGCAAGGGGCGTAACTTTGGGTCTACCATTGGGGGAGGTTGAAATGTTTGCCTGTTTGTTTATTTATTTATTGAATCATTGACTTTTTTTTATTAAATGTCGTCAGTTTAATTTGGCGTGTCTGTATTAGAAATACACTGCGATACTTTTACTGTGATATACTTTGCATTGTTGCAAGCTGTGTACTTGACTATTTATGGCGCCATGACGCACTACAGTAAACCTCGGATATGTCGGATTCAATTGTTCCCACTGGTTTTGTCCGATATAAGCGAAATCCGTTATATGCGTATACCGGAAAATGTCCGTTTTACGCATATATGGGATTTATATCCGGTATATGCGTAAATGGGATTTTATCCGTTATAAAAAGGCACTTCCTTGACTATGTTTCCAATGTACCTGGACGCGCAGGCAACGCTGCAAACGCTGCAAATGACGTCGTATAGCGGCCTGTCACGATTCGGCGAATCGGAGCGCCACGATGCGGCCATCCGATATATATGCCAGGGAAATTTCATGGAAATGCATTGGAACGGGACTGGAGATTTTGTCCGAAATAGGTGAAATCCGTTATAAAAAATCCGATATATGCAATGAATTTTTATTGGAAATGCATTACAGAAAAATCGGTTCTTTTTTATCTGTCCGTTGTGAGCGAATTTCCGATATATCCGAGTCCGATATATCCGAGGTTTACTGTAGTTCATTCCTGTTGTGTTTAAGCACAAACTAGCAAGACTGTGCAAGATTCCACTCAATTGATTTTGTTAAAAAAGCTGAGTTAGTGTTGAAATGGTAACAGCCTGATTACAAATGAGTGAATTAAAAGCAAAAATTAAAGGAAGTACATTCAGGTGTTTCCCCAAAGCTTGTCAAGATTCACAACATGAAGTCCTTCCATACTACTCAGCCACCCGGCTACGTCATGTCATGTGAAGGAGCATCTGTCATCGCCATGGTTACCGCTGCCACCGCAGCAGAAGCGCCTCTGCATAAAAAAAAAATAATGTAGAAATGCCTGGAGAAATGTAGCTTCTGTGTAGGCTACGGCGCTATTCTATCAGTGAAATATCTTCACTACTGACGAGATAGTTGATGTGGAAAACACACGCGTTAGCATCACTCAAGCCAGAAATGTAGTTGAACTAGTAACACACTTGATGCCCGAGCTACCTCGGCTGTCTCCTCGATTGTTCAAACTGATCACGTGACAATAGCGACAACAGCCATGAAAAATACTCAAAGAGAGCTGAGCATAAATTGATAAATTTGGGGGATAGCGACGAGGTGAGAAAACAGGAAATGAAGAAATACACAGCGTTATCGTTATCACAGCTCCCACGTCAATGCTATTTCCCCGTGAAATCACTCGCATACGGGCAGGTTAGAGCATGAAAAATGTCCAGGTGACATCCAGCCGACACCAGGCTGAACGTGGGGGCATGGGATGGGTTTAGACCAGGGGTCTCAAACACGCGGCCCGCGGGCCAAATGTGGCCCGCAGGGCGCTAGTTTGAGGCCCCCGCTTTGATATGAAAGTTTAATGTCAGTGCGGCCCGCGCTAGTTTGATATGGATGCTGTATGGTATCATGTACCCAGAAAAAATTACTACGTTTGATTCATGTTCATGTTAAAGGTTAAATAACTGTTAATAGTTATCCTCCCTATCCGTGTGGAAGTGGTAAGTTTTTGGCTATTTAAGTTGAAAGGAAATAACTCGAAGGCGTCCGTTTAGGTCGCTAGCTCTCTAGTTTGCGAGTTAGCATGTGTCTCAAGACCCTGCAGTTGCGCAATATGTTGTAAATAAAAAGAGTATAAATGTGACTATAGTCGTGTTTTGTCATGTCTACAGGGCTCTAATAATGCTTTGTTCATTTTAATCTGAAAAAAATCATTTGCCTACCGACCAACTATATGTGGTTTATTAAGTTTTTATTATTTGCCATTTAATTATTATTATTATATTTATTTATCAATGATTTATTTTCTTTATTCTTGATTTGTTTATTTATTTTTCATCTTATTTTGTGCAGAAAAATAAAAATTAAGATATTTGAGAACAGTGGAATGTTTTATCAGAGCTTTTATTGTAGAAAATCGGAACCAAAGCACTGTATATTTTTCTGTTTTTAATAATTTTTTTTTCCAAAAAAAAAAAAAAAAAAATGCATTCCTAAGACTTTTTGATGCGGCCCAGCCTCACCCAGACCCTAGCTCCAGTGGCCCCCAGGTAAATTGAGTTTGAGACCCCTGGTTTAGACTGTTGATAGAGTCACGTATGAAGGCTTTGTCTCATGCCGTCAGACCATTGACGGAGCGTACTGAGCGGCGTGTTAAGAAGCAGGCATTGAACCCTGACCAACATCTGCCGGCACATATTGTGGCGTAAATAGAACACCTCTCACTTGATGATAGGTATTCCTATCTCAGCAGGAAGAGGCAGCCAGTCGCTGAGCGCTTCCTTCCTTTGTTTACAAAGCCACACAGACTCCAGGATGAACTGCTTTCCTTTCTACGGCGCCATTTGATTCCTTCCAAAACCCGAGTGAACATCTCAATAAAATGAAAACACATCCTGTGTGAGCGACAGGAGATCACCACACGCTTCTCACGCCAATAACCTGACACTTAAACAGCGTGGACATTCAAGCATTGGCAGCTCCTGCGCTCTGCTAGGTTTTGATACGATATCTGATACGCTGTGAAAAGGGATGTGCGTAGCAGATAATATGCTAGCATCGTCACGTGACTGTTTTATTCTCCTCTGCCCACCAAGACAGGAAGAACATGACAATTTGTAGCAGCGTTCTGGGCACTGGTATCAGATCATATGTCAATGTGTGTTTCTGGAGATGCATCACTGTCCATATGTGCATGTGCTGTACACATGAAGGATTATCGAAATGCTCTACATCAGGGGTCTCAAACACGCGGCCCGCAGGCCAAATGTGGCCCGCAGGACACTAGTTTGATGCCCCCGCCTTGATATGAAAGTTTAATGTTAGTGCGGCCCGCGCAAGTTTGATACGGATGCTGTATGGTATCATGTACCCAGAAAAAATTATTACGTTTGATTCATGTTCATGTTAAAGGTTAAATAACTGTTAATAGTTATCCTCCCTATCCGTGTGGAAGTGGTAAGTTTTTGGCTATTTAAGTTGAAAGGAAATAACTTGAAGGCTACCGTTTAGGTCGCTAGCTCTCCAGTTTGCGAGTTAGCATGTGTCTCAAGACCCTGCAGTTGCGCAATATGTTGTAAATAAAAAGAGTATAAATGTGACTATAGTCGTGTTTTGTCATGTCTACAGGGCTCTAATAATGCTTTGTTCATTTTAATATGAAAAAAATCATTTGTCTACCCACCAACTATATGTGCTTTCTTAAGTTTTTATTATTTGCCGTTTTATTATTATTATTATATTTATTTATTACTGATTGATTGATTTTCTTTATTCTTGATTTGTTTATTTATTTTTCATCTTATTTTGTGTAGAAAAATAAAAATTAAGATATTTGAGAACAGTGGAATGTTTTATCAGAGCTGTTCTTGTAGAAAATTGAAACCAAAGCAAAGTTTATTCATTTTTCTGTTTTTAATAAATGTGTTTTTTTTTTGGAAAACCTGATGCGGCGAAGTCTCGCCCAGACCCTAGCTCCAGTGGCCCCCCAAGTAAATTGAGCTTGAGACCCCTGCTCTACATGTACATGCAAGAATAGGCAGCCATTACTCACAGGAGCTGCGGGGGCTCATGGGATTGTGTGAGCTTGGATTCATTGAAGCGTAATAAGAACGAGTCATCGGCCAATTAGATAGTTTTCCTCAGAGGCCGCACGTCTCCTCCATCGTTGGACCAACTACCATTTCCCGTTTCTCAAAAGTGTTGGCTGAAAAAGGAATCTGACCTTCGAACGGTGAACTTCCCCATCGTCGTCTTCTCCGCCAACACCAAGAATCTTCCGGCTTTTCAGGCGGCTTATCAAATCGGTCTGACTGTGCTTCTTCATCAGAGGAGGATGTGGTTTAGAAGCCATGGTTCACACACCTGAGGAAAAAAAAACAAAAATTATCTTCAATGTACTAAAGAAAAGATGGGTGTCCAAAACTTTTCCCTTGAGGGCTACTAAATGAACAAAGATGGCTCCTCGGCCACACTTCAGACAGCCCTGATCAGATTAGTTGAAGTAAGGGACCGTACTGTGGTTGGTATCCGAGGCTGCTGTTCCACAATAAGATGTTCATGAGGTTAGCTTGTACAGAACGCAGCATTGATGCAGACAACTGTCACAGCAGGACCAACTGATTTGTGTTAATGACCATTGCCTACGGACTCAAACAGCCAACCAATAGTCAAATCAAGAGACATCATCATTGGATAATAATCACAGCCTCCACCACTGATGAATCGGTGAGGGTCAAAGGGCACACACACACAAATGTGTGCGCAAACCCCTCCCCTGCCCTCCCCCTGCAAACACACACAGAATGGAATGGTCTACCTAGAATTGAATACAACTCAATTGGGGCAAATCTCTCGGGAAGTTAAATAGGAGCAATTATTGAACAACTCCAGTAAAAAGCTTTCAGCGCTAATGGGAATCACCATGAAACACAATTTTGTTAATCAAATCAAGTCGAAGCACATTTATTATTGCTATTGTGATTTCATTGTGTTAGGTTTGTAGATTAAATTAGTCAAAGTAATATACTGTATTTTGCGGGGTATAAATCGCACAGAGAATAAGGACAAAAAAACATGTGTCGCATATTTTGGGGGGAAATGTATTTGATAAAATCCAACACATTTGATCTTGAAAGCTAATTTATAATAATAAACAATGTCTGGTAACATTAGTTATTCAGATAACTAGCTTGTAACCTGCAGAATATGATTCATATTTTGGTGTTTCTTTCTCAGTTGAACGATTCCAGTGGTACAGGAGTGATAAGCGTAGCGGATACTGGCACTACAGCGCCACCTCATGGCTGTCAGCGTGAAAAAACATCATATACAAGTCGCTCCGGAGTACAAGTCACAGGACCAGCCAAACCATGAAGAAAAGTGCAAATTATGGTCTGGAAAATGGTGCACATTGGCACCAAGTGACCACGCGATACAGCTAGTGCACGACAACAGCGCATTGGCACCACGCGACATGATTTGTTCCCACATTGATTTGATTTGTGACGCCACACAACAGCAGGCTAGCTTCATCCTAGCTTCGTTCATGACACTATTTGCACGGGACCTAAGGTGTTGAACTCCAGAAAAAAAGCTCATGCAGAAATGAAAGGTAGGTTTATAGAATCTCAGAGATGGAGAAAGAGCCGGAAGGATGCAAGATCCTTCCGAAGAACCTCGGATATATCGGATTCAATTGTTCCCACTGGTTTTGTCCGATATAAGCGAAATCCGTTATATGCGTATACCGGAAAATGTCCGTTTTACGCATATATGGGATTTATATCCGGTATATGCGTAAATGGGATTTTATCCGTTATAAAAAGGCACTTCCTTGACTATGTTTCCAATGTACCTGGACGCGCAGGCAACGCTGCAAACGCTGCAAATGACGTCGTATAGCGGCCTGTCACGATTCGGCGAATCGGAGCGCCACGATGCGGCCATCCGATATAAGCGAGGGAAATTTAATGGAAATGCATTGGAACGGGACTGGAAATTTTGTCCGAAATAGGCGAAATCCGTTATAAAAAATCCGATATATGCAATGAATTTTTATTGGAAATGCATTACAGAAAAATCGGTTCTTTTTTTATCTGTCCGTTGTGAGCGAATTTCCGATATATCCGAGTCCGATATATCCGAGGTTTACTGTACTAGAAGGACAGGAGGAGAGATTGCTGACGAGAAGACATTGCTTTGATTAGCAAACAAGAAATTCACATATAGACAAACAACCATTCACACTCACATTCATACCTATGGACTATTTGGAGTGGCCAAATAACCTAGCATGCATGTTTTGGAATGTCGAAAGTAGAATGTTTTCATGGAGAAGTCACATTCAAAACATTCTCTTAGGGATTGTTGTGCAGCATTCGCCTAATGGACGTGTAATATATTCAACAATCTCTGCTTCAGCTCCATAAATCCCTGATGACGCGACATTCCTTCAGTAAACCACACATTGTTCCGGTATGCTCCCGTACCGCAACCCCAGCCTGGATCTGTCCGTTGAATCTGTCTAACATAGCTTCTTGACTTGCCGACGCAGTGCCGATGTAGTTGCCTAGCAACTGACAATGGTCCAATCACCTTCTCATCATGGAAAACACCTGTCATGATTGCAAGAGGCTACGATGATGAGGAGGTTTCAGCTGAGAGTCAACCATCATTCGGCTGACATTATTCCCGATACCACAGGGGATACTTCAAGACCATTCAATTAGTATTCAGTCAACAGGAGCCATGACATGTTTTAATAATGAAGAAGGATGCGGAAACAAAGCAAAGTCCAACAGACACCAACACTCTTCAGTAATAAAATGATTCTTCAGTAAAAAAAAGTCATACAAAGTAGGAAAAATGCAAAACACCTGAAGGGTTGAACCGATCACGATTCCGATCAGGTCATTCTCCGGAGAATGAAACATCCCTAACTATAAAAATATTCCATTTGTAAATGAGCGATAACACACAATGACACGACGGAAGAGGAAAAAGTAATGCAGAGGGTCCGACCTATTTATGGGCAAATGCAAATGTCTTACTCCAGGGGTGGGCAAACTACGGCCCGGGAGCCACAGGCGGCCCACCAAGCGCTTGAATCCGGCCCGCCAGTTACTTTCGCAGTATTTCAAGTTTTAACATGATGTCTATTCAGTAAAAATAAAAAATAAAATTTCGTAGTATGAGGAAAATGAGAACATGTAGCTGATAGTATGACACTTTTACAAATTAAAATAAAAAAATAGACTAATTATTCAAGGCGGACTGCTAGAATTCGTTCATTAATTTTCTACCGCTTTTCCTCAAGAGGGTCGCGGGGGTGCTGGAGCCTATCCCAGCTGTCTTCTACACCCTGGACTGGTGGCCAGCCAATTACAGGGCACATATAGACAAACAACCATTCACACTCACATTCATACCTATGGACAATTTGGAGTCGCTAATTAACCTAGCATGTTTTTGGAATGTGGGAGGAAACCGGAGTACCCGGAGAAAACCCACGCATGCACGGTGAGAACATGCAAACTCCATACAGAGAGATGGCCGAGGATGGAATTGAACCCTCGGAGAAAACCCACGCATGCATTCTTACAAAGAACACTAAACTCATCACACACCAACTTAACACTCAAGAGGTATTATTAAACCAGCCGAATCCGAATTCGGATCTATTCATTTTCTACCGCTTATCCTCACGAGGGTCGCGGGGGTGCTGGAGCCTATCCCAGCTGTCTTGGGGCGAGAGGCGGGGTACACCCTGGTCTGGTGGCCAACCAATCACAGGGCACATATAGACAAACAACCATTCACACTCACATTCATACCTATGGACAATTTGGAGTGGCCGATTAACCTAGCATGTTTTTGGAATGTGGGAGGAAACCGGAGTACCCGGAGAAAACCCACGCATGCACGGGGAGAACATGCAAACTCCATACAGAGAGATGGCTGAGGATGGAATTGAACCCTCGGAGAAAACCCACGCATGCATTCTTACAAAGAACACTAAACTCATCACACACCAACTTAACACTCAAGAGGTATTATTAAACCAGCCAAATCCGAATTCGGATCTATTCATTGTCTACCGCTTATCCTCACGAGGGTCGCGGGGGTGCTGGAGCCTATCCCAGCTGTCTTCGGGCGAGAGGCGGGGTACACCCTGGTCTGGTGGCCAGCCAATCACAGGGCACATATAGACAAACAACCATTCACACTCACATTCATACCTATGGACAATTTCGAGTGGCTAATTAACCTAGCATGTTTTTGGAATGTGGGAGGAAACCGGAGTACCTGGAGAAAACCCACGCATGCACGGGGAGAACATGCAAACTCCACACAGAGAGATAGCCGAGGGTGGAATTGAACCCTGGTCTCCTAGCTGTGAGGTCGCTAACCACTCGACCGCCGTGCCGCCCCTGTTAGAATTATAAGCATAAAATAGTGTGTGTGTGTAAATATATTTTCTAGCCCCCTCCACAATTTTGTTAACGCAACACGGCCCACGAGTCAAAAAGTTTTGACCCCAACCACCCGTCTTACTCCTTTGAGGGCGTATTGATTTGACAAGCCAAATTCTTTACTCAAGTGACCGCAGCAACGACGTTCCTCATCATGGAAAGTTGGTGGTAAGTAAATTAATACTAAGGCATATGGAGCAGGATCACACACAACATTATGACATCTTCAAGGTCTTAAATGAAAGTGCTGGAGACACTAACATGTTCATTTTCTTATTCCCACCATGACAAATAACAGCCAAAGGCATATCGCCTGTGTTATGTGTTGTTTTTGTGGTGTCATGAGCACTTTAAAATGTAACAATAAACACTTTGGAGCGTCAACGCAGGTACCTTCTCATTCCGCAGATTCCGCCAACAGATCAGCTTGGCCTTTGGCTTAGTGATGAATTATTCACACCATGATAATGACGCAAACAGAATAGTGGCACAAGCTGGAATGTGTTAGAAGGTGACTTTTGCTGGCAGCAAAGTCGGCCCAGCTGGTCAGAAGGGCAAACTAAAGACCTACGGTACGCTGGCCAAGAATAGTAATAATAATAATAATAATAATAGCAGAAGGTACATCCACCTGTTAGATGCACTCCGTATGGCTTCCGCTCTTCTTTCACAGGCCGTGATGCCGGAACCTGCTGTTGAAATGAAAATCCGCTAAACATAGTAAGACGAGTGGGAAATGTGTGAAACTCCCCAGGAGGCCACGGGAAGCGACATGAGATGTGGCGGAGGTAAAGAATGTCTCATACGGATGAAGCGGCGTGTGGGTGTGAACAACAAATAGGAAAGCAGACATCACCTTGCCGTTTTTCCCCAAAATAACACCAAACACGGCATACCGTCAGCCTCCTGATATGCACGGCAGAGAACATAGCAACCCCCTTTGATATAACACACGGGAGCCAGAGCGCAGACATCAATACCGCGGTGGCGTTTGCCGTGTGCAACAATCGCCGTTAATGATTTAGATCCGCATCAGCACACTAAGACATCGCGAACGAGAGACGGTTCTGTTCTCTGCGGTCTTGATTTCACTGATGACTGCTGTGAAGGAACGCCTCGAAAGGAAGCACCAGCTTTGAAAATGGATGCTATTCCTGATGTGGTACACAGCGGGGAAAAAAAACACAAGAACAACAACAGAGTAAGTGGTGTCTTGTTTACAGATTGCATTGTAAACACTATTCCATGATAGCGACAAGGCTGCAACAACAAGAATTGAAGGATAAGCCAAACTACAGTAAACCTCGGATATATCGGATTCAATTGTTCCCACTGGTTTTGTCCGATATAAGCGAAATCCGTTATATGCGTGTACCGGAAAATGTCCGTTTTACGCATATATGGGATTTATATCCGGTATATGCGTAAATGGGATTTTATCCGTTATAAAAAGGCACTTCCTTGACTATGTTTCCAATGTACCTGGACGCGCAGGCAACGCTGCAAACGCTGCAAATGACGTCGTATAGCGGCCTGTCACGATTCGGCGAATCGGAGCGCGACGATGCGGCCATCCGATATATGCGAGGGAAATTTCATGGAAATGCATTGGAACGGGACTGGAGATTTTGTCCGAAATAGGCGAAATCCGTTATAAAAAATCCGATATATGCAATGAATTTTTATTGGAAATGCATTACAGAAAAATCGGTTCTTTGTTATCTGTCCGTTGTGAGTGAATTTCCGATATATCCGAGTCCGATATATCCGAGGTTTACTGTACTTAGCATTCTGTGTTTTGAAGGCGAACTATCTTCATCTGCATGCCTTTAGGCTTAAGTCCATGCTCTGGAAGTACTCGATTTCATCTCCAAATCTCCCTCCCTTCTCGTCTCCTGTTAACCTATTGACACATGGCTGACATCTTCCTTATAATCACCGAAAACATCCCCTGTCTCTTTGTGTAGCCGAGTGATAGTACTCTATTGACATCAGACATGTTTGAGGAAGTTCTATTCATCTTGAGAAGATTCTGCTTATTTTTTTTCAATTCCTTTCAGCTAATGTCCTTGGGTGTACGATAAAGCAAATTAAACGAATTTCTGGCTGCCCACATCCTGTGGCCTCGAGCCCGTAACCAGCGATGTCTTTTCTCACAGAGTTTTCAGGTGACGACAAACATCAAGAGAATATTCTTGGGCGAAAACTCGTACCGAGGGTGATTTGTCAATGGACATTACCCAACAACATCTGAAACTATGCGACGGGCTTCCTGCGGAGTGACCTGGTTGCTAGGCAGCACTGCCGGATGATGAGCAAACCTACTTCCAAAGCTAAATCGAAGACGCGGATTACTTATGGTTAAAGGTCAAAAACGGTATAATAGATCCTTGAGAAGACCATTGTATGTCAGCCACTTTCCCACTAAAGACGTGTACTTGTACTTGTGTACTTTTTTTTTATGCACGCATGTGAGACAAGGTGCGAGAATCCGGTGCAATGTCGATACATCCCAAGAATCAGTCCAAATCGTCCAAATCGTTCAAAATAAAAAGTCCCATTTAAGAAGTGTTGAGCTGTGTTGTCACGGATGAATATTTACATCGGTTTGATGATCTGAAACATTTACGTGTCACGCCGCCGTATGCTATGAATGTACCTAATTTCAAGGCGAACTAAATCCTTGCTCACTGGTCTCGCACCTTGGGAGTCTGCATGGGTGTTTCAGTCAAACAACCCGTTTAGTGTGTCATAACACAATCGCTCAATGTTGTTATTGTTGTGAATATTTCTCTTGGGTTGTTTTGCATTCAGAAACCTCGCTGAAGGGGCGTACCACGTCTGTTATAGTCGTTTACTGGCGGATGATAGCAGAATGAAAAAAACTTTCATTTTGTCGACATCCATCATACACTTACGCACAAGAAATTTGCGGGATGCTTGCCATTTGTGTTCATTTTAGTTTCCCCAACCCGCAACCACGCCAACCCTTAATGAGAACAGCTTTCATTTCTTGGTCTGATTCACTTAGCTCCGCCATTTGCTAAAGCAAGACGAATGAATGCTCTGCGTCACAAACGCGGGAGGACTTCCATCTTGTGCCTGAGGAGTCTGCAGGAGGAGCGTGTGGCCGGAGCAAACATGTGACATTTGGCTTTGTGCGCCGCGGTGTGCGTCACCACCAACTACTTGTGCAAAGGCTGAGTGTAATAATGGAGGTAGTATATCAGTTTTATTTGAGCGATCACAGCGCGTCCACGTTTCCCTTGAGAGAGTCCACGCATCATGCGACGTGATTAACATGTAAAGATGGCGTCGTCCTCCTTTGACGGAGTTACGGGGTTCTGATTGAATGCATTCCAAAAAGGTACAAGATAACTCGCTAGTGCTAGTGGGCAAACTTTTTGACTCGTGGGTCGCACTGATTTAACAAAATTGACGGACGGGGACAGACTATATAAATTTTCCACATACAGTAAACCTCGGATATATCGGATTCAATTGTTCCCACTGGTTTTGTCCGATATAAGCGAAATCCGTTATATGCGTATACCGGAAATGTTTTACGCATATATGGGATTTATATCCGGTATATGCGTAAATGGGATTTTATCCGTTATAAAAAGGCACTTCCTTGACTATGTTTCCAATGTACCTGGACGCGCAGGCAACGCTGCAAACGCTGCAAATGACGTCGTATAGCGGCCTGTCACGAGTCGGCGAATTGGAGCGCCACGATGCGGCCATCCGATATATGCCAGGGAAATTTAATGGAAATGCATTGGAACGGGACTGGAGATTTTGTCCGAAATAGGCGAAATCCGTTATAAAAAATCCGATATATGCAATGAATTTTTATTGGAAATGCATTACAGAAAAATTTGTCCGTTGCGAGCGAATTTCCGATATATCCGAGTCCGATATATCCGAGGTTTACTGTATTTTATTTTATTTTGTAAACAGCAGACAACAAAATTGATTAAAAAAAACTACCTAAACCATCAAAAGGTTGGCTCGAGCCATGATGCCAGGTTGTATGTTAAGTTTCAATGAAATACTTTGGAAAGAACGGGCAGGCCATATTTAAACACTTGGCGGGCCGGATGTGGCCCCCGGGCCGTAGTTTGCCCACCACTGCAGCTCAATGAGGGACGGTGAATTAAGCATTTGAATGTTGATACAGGTGAAAGAAGATACATTCAAAGACACTGCGACAAAATGTAGTATTCCACACCGGTCACTAGGTGTCAGTAATGTTACTGTACTGTTGGCCGAGACACACAAGCACCAGACATGATTGCTTTTATTGCAGGTTTGAATGATCTCGCAGCAGAACCCGTGCCGAGCTAAAACTCAACTCTGAACCCTCGCTCAGCTAACCTAGTTTGGGTGACTCCCCAGTTGTTATGGATATACAGTATATTTTTTTTTATCACATTTGCATTATAATATGGACACTATATCATTACAATTCAATGAACATGGTTAATATTCATGTGCATAACTGGCCTTGCACTAAAAATGGCTTAAATACAGTCTTGAACCTCAGTGAGCATTTAGAAAGCTTTGATCAGCCGCTCTCAGAAAACGCCCCCCCAACCCTTGAGAAAAAGATCAGACAGCCTATTGTGGACTGAAACGGGTCTAAAGCCAATGAGATCCCCCACGGTTACAAGAAGGGCAGGGTATGATATTCTATTCCTACAGAAGTATTTCAATGCATCCAGACTTGAGGGTTCCGTTCCAGGGGCCCACAGCTTATGACTTTTGCCATGCTTTCAATTATTCCCGCATCTCCAGATATGGCAAAGCTGCCACTAAATCAGATTTTACCAAGTGGACAAAATGCCACCAAGAGTGATCTATTTCACGGAAAAAAAATTAACAAGTGTGAGTGCCCAATATTTTGTCGAGAATTATGCCTAACTATTCATTAGGTTGGAGTTGTACCTCGTGTTATATACACACTGTAGGTGAAAAGGCATATAATTAGTATTTCCAATTTGTTTTTTGGTCCAAATATTTCAACTTTCTTCTGAAATAATCTTCAAAAATTCTCTTCTCGTAATATTATGACTTTAATTCCCATAATCTAAACTTTCCCCCAAAATGACACCTTTATTTTCTCTCTTAATATTCCGATACTCCCTTCATATTTTGACTTTATTCTCCTAAAATGGTAATGGTTTAATTTCATTTGAATATGCATCAGATTCCAATTGAGTGCATCCCATAATAAGTTCCCAGTTCCACATGTCCAAAAGGAGTAGGAAGAAGCAAAGCTTATTAAATCCTACCCCTCCATCTGGTACTTTTACAATCAGTAACTGTTACATTTGTTCACTTCCTGCTTTCCATAATACAGTTTAAGGTTTTTTTTTTGTCCTGTACCGAAGTACAAGGTGATATGACCATACAATGACAATGTGTACCATAGTAACTGTCTATATCAGGGGTGGGCAAACTACGGCCCGGGGGCCACATCCGGCCCGCCAAGTGTTTGAATACGGCCCGCCCAATCTTTCCAAAGTATTTAATTTAAACTCAACATACAACCTGGCATCATGGCCTGAGCCAACCTTTTGATGGTTGTATCAATTTCGTTGTTTGACATGGTCTGTTGTTTACAAAGTGCTCCTGAAAAAAGAGACACAAGCACATAATAATAATAAAAATTAAAATAATAATTACTATATTATTATTATAACTATTATGATTATTATATTTATTATATTAATGCTAATTATTATATTAATTATATATAATAATATTGTTATATTTGCATATTTTACATAATAATAATATAATAATTATTATTTAAATTTTATTTTAATTATTATAATATTTTATTATTTTTAAAATATTTAAATATAAATATAATAATAATAATGTTATTAATAATAATAATACTATAATAATAATAATAATAATAATAATAAATAATAATAGCAGATTGCATGACAATTTTACAGATACAATAATACCAGGTGGACTGTTACGTGTAAAATATATAGTCTGCCCCCCCCCCCCCCCCGGAAATTTTGTTATATCAATGCGGCCCGCGAGTCAAAAAGTTTGCCCACCCCTGGTCTATATAGTGATATATATAGCAAAAATGACTAATTTTTTTCCAATTCCCTTTGTATAATTACGACATTATTACCATAAATTTACTTTATTTTCACAATATAACTTTTCCGCAACCTAATTTCCCCAATTCAGACTTTGTTTTTCATACTAGACTTAAATATTGTATTATTCCTATGACTTTATGCTTGTCTTCTAGAATAATTAGCATAACCTGGCCTGAGGCTGTGTTATTATTGTAGCAGCAGGTTATGCATGTACAGTGTGTTCGTGCCAGCATAATTCCATTATTTGTCATCAATACCGCTATCTTCATTGGAAAAGATCATGTTGCACCATTTAGGTGTGGTACTTCATGCGGCAACACGGTTTGAGATGACTGAGATCAATATCAATGAAGTGGAGGAAGCACAGAGCATGTTCATTTTCACAATGATGCAGTCAAATCACCTGATCAGAACCAGAATATTAGCGAGAACCCATTTGTGCACATGTAAACCCGACTTTTACTCTTGGGTTACTCCTTTTCTAGCGCAAATATTGGGTCGGTATATAGCAGGGGTCTCAAACTCAATTTACTTGGGGGCCACCGGGGCTAGGGTCTGGGCGAGGCTGGGCCGCATCAGGTTTTCCAAAAAAAAACAAAAAATTTATTAAAAACAGAAAAATGAAAAAACTTGTTTTGGTTCCAATTTTCTACAATAAAAGCTCTGATAAAACATTCCACTGTTCTCAAATATCTTAATTTTTATTTTTCTACACAAAATAAGATGAAATATAAACAAAATCAACAAATCAAGAATAAAGAAAATCAATCAGTAATAAATACATAAATATAATAATAATAAAACAGCAAATAATAAAAACTTAAGAAAGCACATATAGTTGGTGGGTAGACAAATGATTTTTTTCAGATTAAAATGAACAAAGCATTATTAGAGCCCTGTAGACATGACAAAACACGACTATAGTCACATTTATACTCTTTTTATTTACAACATATTGCGCAACTGCAGGGTCTTGAGACACATGCTAACTCACAAACTAGAGAGCTAGCGACCTAAACGGTAGCCTTCAAGTTATTTCCTTTAAACTTAAATCGCCAAAAACTTACCACTTCCACACGGATAGGGAGGATAACTATTAACAGTTATTTAACCTTTAACATGAACATGAATCAAACGTAATAATTTTTTCTGGGTACATGATACCATACAGCATCCATATCAAACTTGCACGGGCCACACTAAAATTAAACTTTCATATCAAGGCGGGGGCCTAAACTAGCATCCTGCGGGCCACATTTGGCCCGCGGGCCACGTGTTTGAGACCCCTGGTATATAGGAAGATCCATGGGTTCTGCGCATGTTCTTATGGAAAGAAATCTTCAGCAGAGACTACTTGTAAACATGGTGACTCGGAATTGTGGGAGCGAGGACGAAACAAGCCGCCTCGTTAATGTGGTGGCCGACAGGAACATGATCTCTTTGGCGTCAATTTGATGTGAATGAAAAAAAAAAACACGCTAACCGGGGCAGAGGCTAACAGCGGTTCCACCGTCTTTCATACGAGAGATGAGAGCATTCAGTCAAAGCGATATAGGAGCCATCTTGTGCACAGCCAGCATCCAATGAGTGCATGACCTCTCGGTTAAACCTAATAGGTTACCGTTTCCGAAAGGTGACGCGTCATGGCAGCAAAACAACTGTGTATTAGAGGGTGTGTTTAAGTGTGTGTGTGTGTGTGTGTGTGTGTGCGCACGTTCACACAACACCACCACCCTAGACTCCTAGCATATATTTGCATACATTTGCATTTTATATATTCTTCATCCTTCAAATAGTGAGCTTTATTGCAAACTCAGTTGCTTAAAAAGAGACTCCCTTGGTGACAAAAACTTGTCATGAAAATGTGCATTGTTTAAAAAAAAAAAAAAAAAAAGCAAATATGAAAACAACGAATGCCTGCTAAAAGGTTGCATTTGTGCAAAGTGTATGCGTGTGACATTTGTACTGCACACGGCAAACACAGCATGAATGTATGCAGCACATGCTTTTTCACTGCATTCATAAACCCGAGCTACATTCATAACCAGAACAGGCTTAACGTGAGGGAAGTCAACAGTTGCTACATTATTTCCATGTTCTACAAATGGACACATGCATTACTCGACGCCATTATACGCTCTCTACGACCTTATCAATACTTAGCATCTCCGGTTTAGGTGTGATCTATATGTATACACGGATACGGAATCCCCTTTCTGAATGTTTCTGTGCTAACACCAGAGGAACTAGTTAAGTAAAGCCAACTCCAGAGGAGCCCAGATAGCTCAGTGATAAATGAGGCCATAAAGCAGCAACGGTTTTCAGCAAAAGGTTCCGTGAGGAACGTCGAGAACACAACATGAATATTTCATGAGCTATGCGGTTTTGGTCAATGCGGAAGTCTGAACATTTGGAATGAATACATGTAACATACAGTACGTATCCAAAAATCCCTGAGCCCTAAGCAGCTTTGCAATGTTCTTGCTTATTGTTCAAAAATGTAAATAAATAAGTTCAGAGATAAATAAGAAATTCTTCACAATAAAAAAAAAAAAGTCCATGCAGCCCACCACCACAGCTTCAGAAAATACGAGGGTCGCATGCATTCTTACAAAGAACACTAAACTCATCACACACCAACTTAACACTCAAGAGGTATAATTAAACCAGCTCAACCGAACCATTCATTTATTCATTTTCTACCACTTGTGCTGGAGCCTATCCCAGCTGTCTTCAGGCGAGAGGCGGGGTACACCCTGGACTGGTCGCCAGCCAATCACAGGGCACATATAGACAAACAACCATTCACACTCACATTCATACCTATGGACAATTTGGAGTGGCTAATTAACCTAGCATGTTTTTGGAATGTGTGAGGAAACCGGAGTACCCGAAAAAAAAAAAAACACGCATGCACGGGGAGAACATGCAAACTCCACACAGAGATGGGATTGAACTCGGGTCTCCTCGCTGTGTGAGGTCTGCGTGCCAACCACTCGACGGCCATTTTTTTCATAAAGCAAAGATGAACTTACTGATTGAAGATACTACGGCGTATGAAGTGGCAAAATGCGGCAGCTATCTCGTTCTGACAAATTTCCTGCGAGGTCCACAAAGTCCACAAATTTACCGCAAAGCTGCAAGAAGACACAAGAGAGTTAAAACGGACATGTTGTCCAACGTAGCAAAAAGACCTGGAGGGATTAGAATGAAGGCCAAATGAGATTTGCAGACAGCTGGACCTGCCTGAGGAGGAATTTTGCCAAACGTACACAGAATATTGTCCACCGCATGGGGTTTGCCACCTCTCCAAATTGGAATGCTCTTTGGTCTTTCCCTGGCAGCCTAAAACAAGTGCAATAAAAGTGACAACGTCAGAGCAAGGAACATATGGCATGCACTTTGCTAATCTCGGCCCTGGGAAATAAACATTCACATCTGCTTGAGGGTCAATATTAAAGCCGCAGTTACACTTTCAACGCAGTCAGTAGGGAAACAAAGAAACCCAAGAGCCCTTAAAGAACCTGATGGATTTCTCCCAACAGAAGCAAGCATAGAAATATAGCCTGCTTCTGTACGGCTGTGATAAATTACATCTGCCATAATGCGGCCTGTGTAGGAATGCATTTTCTCATGAAACATTAATGTAGAGCTAAAATACATTCTAAAGCAGGAGCGTTGTCTCACTCCGTTCATTCACAGAGTCAACCCTCTTGTCATGCAGCCTGTTTGGTTGAGAGAGAAAGATGAGGAAAACAAAAGAGGCATGCAGACATCAATATATAAAGGCCGGTAAAATGATTTATTTATCGTGTATTGATTATCATGAGCGGCCTACTAATGTCCACCCAATGGCATAAAGACATGGTGCACACCGTTTGAGTGGACATTGTAAATAAAGAAATTGACATGTTGGAAGCCACCTCTCCTTTCTTTTTGTCCAAGTAGCTTTAAAATAGTGCTGGAGGTCGGATACTATTTGTACTCTTAACATGAAGCAGCACCAGTTTTTCTAGAAGAAAGATACACTGATGCCTTGGTTAACGTCGTTCATCTTTTCTACTCAAACCAAAACGGATTCTAACCAAAGCAAATTTTCCCATAGGAAAATAATGTAAATCCAAGGAATCTGTTCCAGACAGTGCAAAAATGTTAAACAAAACATTTTGGATGTTAACTGAACAACGCACTAATTAATTAACTTTGTTAGTTGGGTTATCCCCCCCCCCCAAAAAAAAACTTTTTTTTTTTTTGCTTCTTAATGCATACACACAGGAAGGCAATTGTGTTTTTTTCACCCCAAAAATATATATATATATATTTAAAAATATATATATATTTTTTTTTTTTACAAAATATATTTTTTTTTACCAAAAGTTATTTTTTTTCCCCAAAAAATAAATAGATTGATGAAACACCTCAAGGGTGCGGCTTGGACACATCCTCAGTGAAAGACCTAGGGTCATTGGGTGTTTCGGGTCTTTGATCTTCAGACACCCTCACCTAGGCGACCCAACCTTCTTTTACCCAAAAAAAATAAATATATATATTTTTTTGCCAAAAAATAAATAAATATATATATATTTTATTTTTGCCCCCCCCCAAAAAAAAAAATATATATATATATATATATATATATTTTATATATATAAATATATATATATATATATATATATATATATATATATATATATATATATATTTTTTTTTTTTTTTTTGGGGGGGGGGGGCAAAAATAAAATATATATATATTTATTTATTTTTTGGCAAAAAAAAAAATATATTTATTTTTTAGTTTTACAGTTTTACAGCATGCTGTGTCATAATAATATCAACTGAATTGGCAAGCCACGCTAAAAGAGGTCACCATCTGCTTTGGCCACCAATGTAAGAGTACTCAAAGGGCCCGAGGGACGACTTAAAGCCGTACTATGTTCCGCCTGCCTCAGTGCCTTCTGACACATAACCCGACATCTACATATGTTAGTGCTAGCTCTTTGCTCATTATTTAGGCCTCAGTGACTTCCTCTTGGGATGCCCATGCTAAATAAAAAGCTTAGTGTAAATATGCTCGGACTAACATCCCATTTGCCATAAATCTCTAATCGTTTATAAATATTTGATAATATGGCTAACATCTACAATCTAAAAGCCCAAATTTCAACACTGATCTTTAATCCTTAGGCTTCACTGATAATGATAATTCAATTCCACCCTCCAAAAACATGCTAGGTTAATTGGCCACTCCAAATTGTCCATAGGTATGAATGTGAGTGTGAATGGTTGTTTGTCTATATGTGCCCTGTGATTGGCTGGCCACAAGTCCTGGGTGTACCCTGCCTCTCGAACGAAGACAACTGGGATAGGCTCCAGCACTTTATCACACTTGTTACGGAAGTGTACATTTCCAGAAGTGCTGTCGTTGGTGTGACACCTCTCAGCTAAAGCAGCATAAACAATCACTTCTGTATATTTTCCATTACAATAGTAACCATGCCAAAACATTGTGTTGCTGCTGGATGTTCATAGTTTCTCAGTGATACTGAAAAAGAATGTTATGCCGCCGGTACACAATAAACAACAAATAAAGACCACTGTGTCAAAGTTGGCATAGTAGATTAAGTCAGATTTTGTTTACGTAATGTCTTCTGAACACAATTCCATGATCATGACAAGCAAACTTGACGCTCCTTGAGGACCTCATCGTGGAACCCGAGTCCATTACCAACATTGGAGATGCCCCCCCCCAGAGACTGAATGACTGACAGGAGGGTTCACTTGGAACCAATGCGCTGAGTTGCCGGGACAGATGCACAGAGTGAACCCTCATGTCATCCAGCCCGTTTGGTAGAGAGGAGCAAAACAAAACAGTATATGGGGGTATACAGCCAAGAGAGTTTAGTGTCTTAGCGAGCCGTGTTGACTGGAACGGCTTTTAAATAAGCTGTTACCATGGTAACTTGGGCTAACTTTGCTATGTTACACCGACAAAGCTGCAGAGGGATAACCGTTTTCATTTATCCAACACCCCCGGCCAATTAGGTTCCCCTGCCCGCCCACGGCGCACGGATAATTTGTTGATTCCCAATTGACAGCCGCCATGGGACTCGAGCTCCACTCATTCATTCCACTTGTCTCATCCAAAAGGCCAAACACACGGCTCCTCCCGCATGTTATTGTCATCTTGACTTTAGGTTTTGTTGTGTGTTGAAATGTCTCCAGCGTCACACGGCACAGCCGTCAATAAACACGAGTGCACTGAGAGAGAATGATCTGTTGTTCAGGTCTGGGCTTCCTTTCTTTGGTCGGATGGCTTCTGGATTGCACACAGTCAAGCCACAGCATGACGGGGGTGTTGTTAGAAGGTGCTGCAGCATTACTTAACAGCTCGGAGGACAAGTCATGACACACCTGAAGTGCATGGCCGCATTATGCACATCTCCTGCTGATGCTTCACTGCACCTCCATAGCTGTGCAAGAAAGAACACCAAGAAAACTCTTTACGCTCAAATCTACCAACTCCCTCAAATCCACCAAGTTCCGTCAACATTCTTAACTCATTCTACGTGGAGTTTTCAGTGATATTGCTATGAAGTGGCTGCCATCAAGCAGGAACAATTTGAAGTTAGGTCATGAAAACAATATATTACATATTACAAGCTGAGGTTTTCATTCATTTCAACAGCAGCGGGGCGGGGTGTCACAGTGTTGCCGTTACTTTTCTTTTTTTTAACGTCACAGCCATCAAGCTCACAAGAAACAACCATTAAAAGTCATACTTTGTCGACGTTATTCGCATTTGACAGATTTTACGAGTGAAACTGGTTAATTCAATTTCAACAAGGCTGAACTTCATTCGCCTCCAAAAGTAGCACAATGTTAAATATGAACCATAACCCAACATTAAACAACCCTTAATCAATATACCAGTATATTTTTTACACAAATTAGCCAACGGAGGAATCTCACAAGCTAAAGTGAATTGACCTCGCTTTAGCTAGCACTGACTGTGCGGCATTCACGGACACAAAAACACCGCACAAAATCACCGTTCGCGAAGTACACACACGCTGAAGGAGGAAACTATTAAGAAAAAAAAGTACCTACAGCTGCGAAGCAGCGGAGAAGCTTGAGTTTCGTCTCGGGAAAAGGGTGGCAGACGTTAGAACAGGGAGTGAGCCCAGCAGACTGTGAGCAGACACATCGCCGCCGCGCTCCGAGCTTTCACTCAACGCCGCACAGCCGCCGCCACCAGCACAGCCACTATAGCCCTCGCTTACCGTAAGCACAACAGCTCTTTTAAAGGAGCACTACAGATTTCAAACTACCGTACTGTATAAAATAGTAACCCACGTAGAAATTTCTTCAATAAAGTCATATTATGCAAAGGAATTTTTAATTTTTATTTTAGATAATAATAAACACCATCCATTTTGACAGCCTATGTCGTTTTGAAAGGATGATACTGCATTTTTGAGCAATGAAAAATGATTTTTACTAAAGCGTTTGTCACCGTGTGACACAGACATCAACAAGATACAAGTCAATGAACACAGAGACAGCCGCCAGCGCTTTGTGTCACTACGGAACAGATGGACGTCCTTCTGTTCTTTCCTCATTGCAGTAATTTTGCCTTTCATCGTCTGGATAACAGCATCACAGACACTCAGGTACTGGAGGTGTGAATAAAACAAGTTGGAGACAGAAGTGTCAGAGGAAGAGGCTCCGTCGGCGGAGGCGGGATGACTGAAAAAAGGTGTAGGTGGCAAAAGGTGCATACAGGTTGGCCGAGGGAATAAAAAGCAGGCATTAAATAAACCTCAACAAGTTAAAATACAGGAAACAGAAGGTTTGACAAGCCCGAAGACGCTGCCGTGATATGCAGTATTCTTAACTGGTCACTAGGTGTCAGTAATGTTGAGACACACAAGCACCAGACTTGATCGCCGGAGCCATTTCACAACCTAGCGACTAGCGTTGCAGCCGTAACCCGCATCGATATAAAAGTCAACTCTGAACCCCTGAAGCCACTTCCTGTTTGTCTCTCACCGGAAGACGTTAACAGCAACATATATGATTATGAGTCTTATTTCTGTCCTAACTGGATTATTTTCTATTTTTATGGATACTAATTTACCAGCTGCGACAGCCATGTCTCCTAAATCAATAAGCCCGGCAGAAAAAGAAGCACGGCCACGTTCAAACAGGCAAAGGACGCCACGAAGGAAAGAACTGATGCCTCCCAAAGTAAGGGGCTTCATCCGCCCTGCATGGGAGACGTGTGAGATGTTGTCTTCACCCACTCTCCAACTTGTCAAATAGACAGCTCCCCTCTTCCACCCCCAGCTTTGAAGAAGTTCAGCTTCACACAACACAATCTCTTGCTTCTTCATAATGGAATGATAAATAATTGAATAATAATAATAATGAATAATTGCTTCAAGTCCTGGCCAAAGGATTCCTCATTCATAAGTGGAATATTTTTGTAGTTAGCGCTTAGAATACGTGTTTAAAACCTCCAAATATGCTTTTTCATGAAATAACACCCCTATTGTCACGTTTACACACTAATTATCTGACATAATAATTTACAGTTAAGCTTATCCTCATCAGAGTCACGGGGGTATGATGGAGCCTATCCCAGCCGACTCCAGGCGAGAGGTGGGGTACACTCTGGACTGGCAGGGCGCACAAAAAAAAAAACAACAAACAATTATGGAAAATTTGGAGTCACCAAGGAAGCTAACGTGTATGTTTTTGGAATGTGAGAGGAACGCGGAGTACTAGTTAGTTAGCTAGTTACTTCTCAAAAAAGTTACTCCACTACAAAAGTAACTAGTTACCAATAAAAGTAACTATCCCCCCCCCCCCCCAAAAAAAAGACGTGGTCAAAGTTATTTTTCGGGGACATAAAGTACATTTTACCTTTGACATCAACGAGGTTAAAGTAGTGTCTGTACTTCCATTTGGCAAACGTTGTTTGGACTTGCTCTAAACACCCGCCCACCCAAGTTCTATGATTGGCCGAAAACGCAATCTTACTAGACCTTAGCCAATCCTCATTGCTTATGTGCTCTAAACACCCGCCCACTCAAGTTCTACGATTGGCTGAAAACGCAATCATACTGCTTATATGCTCTAAACACCCGCCCATCTAAGTTCTCTGATTGGCCGAAGACACAAATTTACGAAATCTTAGCCAATCCCCATTGTGTATGTGGTCTAAACACCCGCCCACTTAAGTTCTCTGATTGGCTGAAGACGCAATTTTACGAAAACCTGAGCCAATCCTCATTGTTTATGTGGTTATCTCACCACCTCCCTTCTCACTTTGCAACACTCTCACTGCGCTGCTGATTAGTTATGAAAGTGATATATTTTTAGGCGATTTCAGTAACGTGCAGTAACGGGGGTGTAAAAAAAATGGTAACGGCGTTATGCTGACAGTAAAAGTAATTAGTTAGATTACCTGTTACTGAAAAAAGTAAAATAACGGCGTTATTTTAAAATTCCCATCACTGGTAGTAGTTCATGTCTAGGGGGCGCCAATAATGTTAAAAACTACATTTAGAAGGTCCTAAACAGGTTTTCTAACTATGAAAATATTACATTTATACATAAGGACTCCTACTTTGCAGAAATTCACTTAGCATGTCCGGGTGTGGGACCAGTTAACCTTCATAAATGGAGGATTATGGTACATTGAAACCACAGTCTCATCATCAGCTTGACATATAATAATATATATTCACACAACACTACCGCCAGCACACACAATGCAAGATCTGGACTGTACCACACTTCCAAGGACTGATTTCTTTCTGTATTTAGATTTTTCTTTGGCTTTTTGGCAGGATGTTTAACAATCCCAACCATTTTTCAAAAGTAGACGTTTTTCACTGCACACAGAATATTGTTCTGTGGCTACATAAACACGGAACCTAGCAGTAACTGTTACATTTGTTCACTTCCTGCTTTTCTAATATAATTTATTTTTTAATAAAATAAAATAAAATAAAATAAAATAAAATAAAATTAAATAAAATATATTTATATAAAATTTTATTTAAATTAAATTACATTTCATACATAAAATATATTTATATAAAATGCAAAAAAAAAAACATTAGGCTCCTGTCTTTCATCAGAAAAAGACCTTTAATTTCCCCCTTTAATCAGCAGTAGAACATCCTGTAGGTAGGCAAGTTTCAGGAAAATATCAGCTCCTGACTAGAAAAAGGTACCTTGTGATCAGTGACTTCTTCATTTATTCTGGTTAACTGGTCCCACATCCTAACGTGCTAAGTGAATTTCTGCAAAGTAGGAGTCCTTATGTATAAATGGAATATTTTCATACTATGAGCATAGAAAACCTGTTTAGGACCCTCTAAATGTAGTTTTTAGCATTATTGCCGCCCCCTAGACATGAACTACTACCATTGATGGGAATTTTAAAATAACGCCGTTATTTTACTTTTTTCAGTAACGGGTAATCTAACTAATTACTTTTACTGTCAGCATAACGCCGTTACCATTTTCGACACCCCGTTACTGAAGCCGCCTAAAAATATATCACCGACTTCATAACTAATCTGCAGCGCAGTGAGAGTGACAAGGAAGGGGGATAACCACATAAGCAATGATGATTGGCTAAGATTTTAGTAAGATTGCGTCTTCGGCCAATCAGAGAAGTTGAGTGGGCGGGTGTTTAGAGCACATAAGCAATGGGGATTGGCTAAGGTTTCGTAAAATTGCGTCTTCGCCCAATCAGGGAACTTAAGTGGGCGGGTGTTTTAGAGCACATAAGCAATGGGGATTGGCTAACGTTTTAGTAAGATTGCGTCTTCAGCCAATCAGAGAACTTGAGTGGGCGGGTGTTTAGAGCACATCGACAATGAGGATTGGCTAAGGTTTCGTAAAATTGCGTCTTCGGCCAATCAGGGAACTTGGGTGGGCGGGTGTCCACTGTTGGGGCGTCTAAACAGCGTTTGCCAAATGGAAGTACAGACACTACTTTTACTGGTAACTAGTTGCTTTTGTAGTGGATTAACTCAGTTAGTAACTCAGTTACTTATTTTGAGAAGTAACTAGTAACTATAACTAATGACTTTTTTAAAGTAAGAAAACGGATGGATGGACTAGAAAAAAAAAGAGAAAACCGTCTTTTTGTGACCGCTCAAATATGTAAACTATACCAACATAAACAATACAAAAAGGCTTGTTTTACCTCCAAATAGCATATAATTTTCAAATATACCACCATGAAGTATTTACAATTGTAAACACTGTATCTGTAATGGCGTTGTAACGTTTGATAGTACTTCTTAGCTAACCAGTGTGAGAATGGATAATGGCTGTTTTGGGTGCCTTCAAAAGTGCAGTAAAAATGGAATCCATGATTATTATTATTATTGTAAGCCGTATTAAATAATGTGATACCAGTGAGACGTGGTCAGGCTTGTGAAGAAGCATACGGGGGCTCCTCACGCCTGCGTTACAGAAAGAGGAAATGTTATTATGCCGCAAAGAAGGCACGCCATTGTTTTCATAACATGAGCTGCTTATAGAAGCAAACTATTTATCCCATGCGGGAACCAAATGTGCCAAATCCTCGGAGGATTCCCTCACATTCAAAGGATGTGTAATTGTTTTTCAGTTTTTCATATTATTATACGATCTGCAGGCTCTTTGTCACTGTGATGATGTCATATTCTCCTGTCTTATCTTGCATCCTTTCAAGGTGTTTCGCCATTCGCTATTGTTTGAGGGTTATTGTTGTACGAGTGGCTTCTCTAATTCCCTAATGAGCTTTGGGTCGTGACCGGAAGAAAGAGAAGGTAGACGCAAGCGGTTGAAATGAGTTTCCTCCGTGGGGGGTGAGGAGCTCAGACGTATCTGGGCATCGTGGGGGTTCAAATGTACATTTTTCTCAGCTAGAGCATTACTTTAGATAGATAGATGGATGAATGGATCATTAGATAGATAGATGGATGGATAATCGATGGATAGATGGATAGATGGATGGATGGATGGATGGATGGATGGATGGATGGATGGATAGATGGATGGATAGATGGATAGATAGATAGATGGATCGATGGATAATTGGATAGATAGATGGATGGATAATTGGATGGATAAATTGATGGATGGATAATCGATGGATGGATGGATAATTGGATAGATAGATGGATGGATAATTGGATGGATAAATTGATGGATGGATAATCGATGGATGGATGGATGGATAATTGGATGGATGGATAATTAGATGGATAGATGGATGATTAGATAGATAGCTAGATGGATGGATAATCGATGGATGGATAATTGGATAGATAGATGGATAATCGATGGATGGATGGATGGATGGATAATTGGATGGATGGATAATTAGATGGATAGATGGATGATTAGATGGATGATTGGATAGATAGCTAGATGGATGGATAATTAGATGGATGGATAATCGATGGATGGATGGATGAATGGATGGATAATTGGATGGATGGATAATTGGATAGATAGATGGATAATCGATGGATGGATGGATGGATAATTGGATGGATAGATAATTAGATGGATAGATGGATGATTAGATGGATGATTAGATAGCTAGATGGATAATTAGATAGATGGATGGATAATCGATGGATGGATGGATAGATCGATGGATTGATGGATGGATAATTGGATGGATGGAAAATTGGATGGATAGACGGATGGATAGATGGATGATTAGATAGATAGCTAGATGGATGGATAATTAGATGGATGGATAATCGATGGATGGATGGATGATGGATAGATCGATAGATCGATGGATGGATGGATGGATAGATCGATGATTGATGGATGGATAATTGGATGGATGGATAATTGGATAGATAGATGGATGGATGGATAGATGGATGGGTAATCGATGGATGGATGGATGGATAATTGGGTGGATGGATAATTGGATAGATAGATGGATAATTGGATGGATAAATTGATGGATGGATAATCGATGGATGGATAATCGATGGATGGATGGATGGATAATTGGATGAATGGATAATTAGATGGATAGATGGATGATTAGATAGATAGCTAGATGGATGGATAATCGATGGATGGATGGATAATTGGATAGATAGATGGATAATCGATGGATGGATGGATGGATGGATAATTGGATGGATGGATAATTAGATGGATAGATGGATGATTAGATGGATGATTGGATAGATAGCTAGATGGATGGATAGTTAGATGGATGGATAATCGATGGATGGATGGATGGATAATTGGATAGATAGATGGATGGATGGATAATCGATGGATCGATGGATGAATGGATGGATAATTGGATGGATGGATAATTGGATGGATGGATAATTGGATGGATGGATAATTGGATGGATGGATAATTGGATAGATAGATGGATAATCGATGGATGGATGGATGGATAATTGGATGGATAGATAATTAGATGGATAGATGGATGATTAGATGGATGATTAGATAGATAGCTAGATGGATAATTAGATAGATGGATGGATAATCGATGGATGGATGGATAGATCGATGGATTGATGGATGGATAATTGGATGGATGGAAAATTGGATAGATAGACGGATGGATAGATGGATGATTAGATAGATAGCTAGATGGATGGATAATTAGATGGATGGATAATCGATGGATGGATGGATGATGGATAGATCGATGGATGGATAGATCGATGATTGATGGATGGATAATTGGATGGATGGATGGATAGATGGATGGGTAATCGGTGGATGGATGGATAATTGGGTGGATGGATGGATAATTGGATAGATAGATGGTTCAATGGATGGATGGATAATTAGTTAAAGCATAGCCTGTAATCTCCACTAGAAGTCCCCAATGAGGTTAAGGATGTGAAGGATATCTAAAAAAAAAATCCCCATTAGAAGACAAGAAAGCAACAGGCTTGCAACAAGGATGGGGAGTTCATGGGGATGGTCTCCTAGCTGTGAGGTCTGTGCGCTAACCACTCGACCTGCCGAAAGCAACAGCACACTTAAGAAAAAGAATATCATAGCAACAGTAAAATATGGTGGTGGTAGTGTAATGGTTAGAGGCTATTTTGCTAAGAAACTGAAGTCAGGAAAGGGGGGCACTACACTACACTATTTCACACCACTGCATGTCTACTTTGTGTCTTTCCTACCAAAGGTAAGAATAATCATGTCGGTGGATTTGGTGGTGGTGGTGAAGGCAGCATCCATGTGCACCCCCTGCACCCCAAACATCAGCACTGCAATTAGTTTGCCTACCAGCCAGCCTTCATCCGTCCAAAGGTAGACCCAGGAGGAAGGTGATTACATAGCAGCAATCTGATTGCTTTGGGCACAACTGATGGAATGTATTTTCTCATTTGGTGCTGATGTATCAGCAGGGGGTCCCGGGCTCTCCTCCATGGCTCCTTATGCTAGAGAGCGGAGATAAGGAGATAAACATCATGAAGCAGAATGAATTGGAGTGAGGCAAGACTTGGAAGAATGACTGCAAAGAGTGATGCGTTCTTACAAATGCGCTTGCTGCATTATGGATGTGTTTTACTCCCATAATGCACCACAAAGGCTGGTGTGTTATTTAGCGAGCTACTCTCAGCTGCTCTCTTGTCCGAATTGTTACTTTGAGCACACAGTTTCTGCATTATTGTGTACAGTAAGGCCTTGTTTATTGTGGTTAATTGGCTACAGAAATGACTGAGATTTTAGTTCCATAGGATTTCTGTTTAAAATTGAAATAGTTTTAAATAAAAATAAAAATAAAAAACATCAAAAATGAAAATTAACCAAAAAATATATATATATTTAGGGAATAATCTGTAATGCAAGGAGTAGAAAAAAAAGTTGCAATTTTATGAGAATAACCTAACAATATTATGAGAAAAATAATTAATTCATTCATTTTCTACCGCTTTTTCCTCACAAGGGTCGCGAGGGTGCTGGAGTCTATCCCAGCTGTCTTCTACACCCTGGACTGGTGGCCAGCCAATCACAGAGCACATATAGACAAACAACCATTCACACTCACATTCATACCTATGGACAATTTGGAGTGGCTAATTAACCTAGCATGTTTTTGGAATGTGGGAGGAAACCGGAGTACCCGGAGAGAACCCACGCATGCACGGGGAGAACATGCAAACTCCACACAGAGAGATGGCCGAGGGTGGAATTGAACCCTCGGAGAAAATCCACCCATGCATTCTTACAAAGAACACTAAACTCATCACACACCAACTTAACACTCAATAGGTATAATTAAACCAGCTCAACCGAATCATTAATTTATTCATTTTCTACCGCTTATCCTCACGAGGGTCGCGGGGGGTGCTGGAGCCTATCCCAGCTGTTTTTGGGCGAGATTCGGGGTACACCCTGGACTGGTGGCCGGCCAATCACAGGGCACATATAGACAAACAACCATTCACACTCACATTCATACCTATGGACAATTTGGAGTGGCTAATTAACCTAGCATGTTTTTTGGAATGTGGGAGGAAACCGGAGTACCCGGAAAAAAACCCACGCATGCACGGGGAGAACATGCAAACTCCATACAGAGATAACCGAGGGTGGAATTGAACCCTTGTCTCCTAGCTGTGAGGTCTGCGCGCTAACCACTATTTGAGTAAAATCCGACGATGCCGAGGACACCATGAAGCAATAGGAGGTACAGCTATACTGCACAGGGGGAGCACATTGAGGACTCGCAGTGCAACATATGCTGGGAAAGGAGAGCACCCAAAACGCTTGACTCATCTTCTCAGAGTGAGGCACAGAAAACCGAGCGTGTCCTTGAGAAAGACGCCCCCTCAGTTAAGATGTTCTGTGAAGACGAGTCTTTGTCTGACGGTGTGGAACATGTCAAATGTCGCAAGACATTCCGACAGTGTGCCATGTGGTAGAAAACGAGGACAAACGCACACGAAAGCAGCGTGTTTGCCTTGTCGGAAGGCAAACACTTTGATCGGTGATGAACGAGTGGGGGCGGGAGGCTGCATGGTGACAGAGGGGTTAGCGTGCGGGCCACGCAGACAAGAGACCTGGTTATGATTCCCTGCTCGGGCATCTCTGTGTGCATGCGTGGGTTTGCATGCGTGGATTACTGTGGTTTGGTAATGGTAATGGTAATGGTAATGGTAATGGTAATGGTTTTATTTCATGTGAACATGCATCAGATTCCAATTGAGTGCATCCCATAATCAGTTCCCAGTTCCACATGACCGAAAGGAGTAGGAAGAAGCAAAGCTTATTAAATCCTACCCCTCCATCTGGTACTTTTACAATCAGTAACTGTTTGTAATTTGTTCACTTCCTGCTTTCCTAATATAATTTAATTTTATTTGTTTATTTTTATTTTTTTTTATTTTATTTAATAATTTTTTTTGTCACATACAGAAGTACGAGGTGATATCATTTTCCTCTCACATTCCAATTTTTTTTCATTTTATGAAAATTTTGGTAAAAGTCAGTGTTAAAAAGGTTGCAAGTCAATTTCTAGAGCTTTGGGACTCCAGCAAACCACAGTGAGATCCATTGACCAGGAGTGGCCCGACCCACCAAAATGACCCCAAGTCAATTTATCTAATGGTGACAATGAAGTCAGTTTTCTCAGAGATTTTTCCAGAATGATGCAAACGGAGCAAAAGCAATCCGTGTCTCGACATTCCTAGCCTTTCACTAGCCACCGAAAGGAACGTTTAAGGTGCCATATTTGGAAGAGAAGTGACTTGAAAGGCAGGTGGCAATAGCCGCAGCTAGCAAGTGACACTTTGGTGGCATCCAAAAGACACAATAGGTATAGAAAGTCAGTAGCGTAATAAAAAGTGAATATATATATATTAAAAAAAACAAACAAAAAATCTCACTTCAAAACTTAGCTTTCCTTCCACCCATCAACAAACAGTCAACATTATTAAATTACACAGGAAGTGACACTGAGGGATGTTGTGAATGCTCCATATTCTTTTTGACTGACATTACTCAGGTTGTGTACACAACTATTCGCCATATTGAATTATATCAATTATTTTGATTTTTTTTAATTTTATTTAATAAAATTTTTTTGTCACATACCAAAGTACGAGGTGATATGCCATAATGGGTACCATATTTCATTTTCCTCCCACATTCCAATTTTTTTTTTATTTTATGAAAATTGTGGTAAAAGTCAGTGTTAAAAAGGTTGCAAGTCAATTTCTAAAGCTTTGGGACTCCAGCAAACCACAGTGAGATCCATTGACCAGGAGTGTCCGACCCACCAAAATGACCCCAAGTCATGCTATAGTCAAAACGGTGGAATTGTTCTGCACGCTTCCACACCTTGCTTCTCACCGCGGTGCTAACGTGGTGCATAACACCCTGGTCCGCTTGTATTTGATTACTAGGTAAATAAATCCCGTCTATCAGCTTTAATGCATCCGCGTGGGAACTGGAGGCGGCACCATCTAACAGGTCACGCCAACACTATTAGCGGCGGCTCAAGCGTATTAATAACAGGTAGCCACAATAAATGGATGCACGGGAAACGCTGGTTTGAGAATTGGTGAAGACGACGACAGCATCAGAGAAGATTTGGAAAGAGAACTGAATCCAAAATAAGCGTATTTGTCCGAGGATTAAAGGAACAACCATGCCAATCAAAAATAAGACTCCGTCTCACGTGTCCATTGGCTGTGCCAAGGTTGGCAGGTGACTCGGGCTCACCTGAGCACACTGGCTGTTGCCATGCCAACACAAGACATGGCCACAAGGCAAGACGACCCCATGCGGGGGGTGGTACCCACGCTAGGGATGGAAATCTCTTTGTGATGGATGATTCCATACGCAGAGATACACTTGGCTTAAGATGCCAATCCCGAAACCCTATGACATAAAAACATTCGCCACTTCCTGTTTGCTGATGTAGACGTTTGTATAGAAGCGTCTGGGCATGCTCAGAACACCTCACCAGGGAAGCGTCTGGACTCGATGCCTGAGCCACCTCAACTGGCTCTGACTCTACTGAGCCCTTTCAACAGATCTCTTAGGGCAGGGGTCTCAAACAGGCGGCTCGCGGGCCTAATGTGGCCCGCAGGACACTACTTTGAGGCCCCCGCCTTGATATGAAAGTTTAATGTTAGTGCGGCCCGCGCAAGTTTGATATGGATGCTGTATGGTATCATGTACCCAGAAAAAATTATTACGTTTGATTCATGTTCATGTTAAAGGTTAAATAACTGTTAATAGTTATCCTCCCTATCCGTGTGGAAGTGGTAAGTTTTTGGCTATTTAAGTTGAAAGGAAACAACTCGAAGGCTACCGTTTGGGTCGCTAGCTCTCTAGTTTGCGAGTTAGCATGTGTCTCAAGACCCTGCAGTTGCGCAATATGTTGTAAATAAAAAGAGTATAAATGTGACTATAGTCGTGTTTTGTTTACTGATTGATTGATTTTCTTTATTCTTGATTTGTTTATTTATTTTTCATCTTATTTTGTGTAGAAAAATAAAAATTAAGATATTTGAGAACAGTGGAATGTTTTATCAGAGCTTTTCTTGTAGAATTCTTTTTTTGTTTTTAATGAATGCGTTTTTTTGTTTTTTTTGTAAAACCTGATGCGGCCCAGTCTCACCCAGACCCGAGCTCCAGTGGCCCCCAAGTAAATTGAGTTTGAGACCCCTGTCTCAGGGTGAGTCCAGTCACCCTAAGACCCAAAGCTCATGACCATAGGTAAGGGTGGGAACATAGATCCTCGGGTACCATGAGGGTACGATACAGCGTCAATCCGCCTGTCCGTCTCACACCCCTAATTACCCTTGGATTTGGAGGTGCAGAGGCTTCACACTCAGATGCAAACCGCCCCAGTAAACACTGAAGGTCACAGCCCCATGAGACCATCAGGACCACATCTTCTGCAAATACCAGAGACCAGATCCATAGAACCCCCTTGACTCGGCTAGAACTTTTGTCCAAGAAAATTATGACCTTGATAAAGTTTTATACAAAATCCTATCCACTATTTGGCTACAGCAAAATTGAAACCCGACTCTAAACCCTGACACTGTCAGGGTCACTTACCCGCCGGGCCCTGACTCAGCTCCCTAACACACGTCTTATTTCCTCTGATTCTGTCTACTAGGTTTAGAAATAAGCATGTAAAGGTGACTATAGGGGTGTTATTTTATGTCTATAGAACTCTAATGTTAAAAGCGGATACAAAATTTCCTAAACAGGTTTTCTGTAGTCTGAAACCCAGTGACTATGAATAAAAACGCTAACAAACCATGGTGATGAGGGTCCAAGAGATATTCCCAACCAACTGTGAGGAGAATATTGTCCTGTTGCTAATGATTGCATCGCCTCTAATGAGCACAGAACCCAATTAGCATACATCCAATTACTTCGTGTCTCACCTTCCTGACTGCATTCATGAGTCATTTTGTTGTTGGGTCAATTGAAAGCATTTTAATGTAAGCATGCGCCTGAAATGCACAATGGCTCCCGGGGAAACGACGTTAACCGTGATTGATCACGAAGGGTGAACATAAGCGAGTTGGCGATATAGTCAATGTCCGTAACCAGCGTGACTGTTACATTGTTCACTTCCTGCCTTTCTAATATAAGTTAATTTTATGTATTATTTTTTATTTGTTTTATTTTTTATTTTATTGATTTATTTTCTTTATCGCCATATTGAATTATATCAATTATTTTTATTTTTTTAATTTTATTTAATTTTTTTGTCAGATATGCCATAATGGGTACCATATGTCATTTTCCTCCCACATTCCAATTTTTTTTTATTTTATGAAAATTGTGGTAAAAGTGTGAAAAAGGTTGCAAGTCAATTTCTAGAGCTTTGGGACTCCAGCAAACCACAGTGAGATCCATTGACCAGGAGTGGCCTGACCAGCCAAAATGACCCCAAGTCAATTTATCTAATGGCGACAATAAAATCAGTTTTCTCAGAGATTTTTTTCCAGAATGATGCAAACGGAGCAAAAGCAATCCGTGCCTCGACATTCCTAGCCTTTCACTAGCCACCGAAAGGAACGTTTAAGGTGCCATATTTGGAAGATAAGTGACTTGAAAAGCAGGTGGCAATAACCGCAGCTAGCAAGTGACACTTTGGTGGCATCCAAAAGACACAATAGGTATAAAAAGTTAGCAGAATAAATATTTAAAAAACCAAGAACTCTCACTTCAAAACTTAGCTTTTCTTTGACCCATCAACAAACATTCGACATTATTAAATTAAACAGGAAGTGACGCTGAGGGATGTTGTGAACGCTCCATATCCTTTTTGACTGACATATTACTCAGGTTGTGTACACAACTACTTTATCGCCATATTGAATTGAATTATATCAATTATTTTGATTACAGTTTGAAACTTAATGTGAAATAATAATCATTAGTACTGAGTAATTTGAAAATGTACCAGTTAAAGTTTATATAAAATATATGTGAGGTGGCTAGCCCCTGATATACATGTACAAAGTTATTCACAAATAAACTAATGACATATGTTCTCTATGTTTACAGTAAGAGGCACTATATATCTATCTATATATCTATATAAGTAGCCGGCAGGCTAACAAAGTGTGAGCATGCAGGCCTGCTCGAGTTGGTACCTCAAACAAAGTCCGGCTGCCGGGCTCATTTTGCTTTATTTGTTGTCAGCAAATGTCACGTGCTTGTGCGGGAGAGTAAGAGTTCAGTCAGCACACCGTTAACCTGCGGAGGACAAACACAATCCAAATAAAAAAGAATTCCCCAGCATAAGAAGTTGGGATTTACTTATATAGAAAGACAAGCCTGACATGAATGATTATTCATAACATCGTTATCATGATGATAGTCTGATACTGATAATAAAAAACTGTATGTGTTTGAATGGATAAACATGTAGAAAGATATAAAAAGATGGGTAAAATTCTGACATTGTGGTGTAAATCTAAAATTAGCGCAAGGAAGATCCCAGCACAGACGACCGTGTCCAATGAACGAAACGATAAAATGCCAGTGTAGCTGTCACTTAGGCGATGATTATGGAAAACGCCAGCGTACGCCGGATGACGGTTAAAATAGATGACAGATGGCCAGCTGTGTTTTGGACACAGAGAATGCTGGGTACAGAGGCCCAGTGAAGCTGTGCTTGTAGGAATGTATTGGAGCAAGACCGCCCCCTGGTGTCGCGTTGAAGAACGTCAGAATCCCCTCCTCGCAGTCGAGGAACACGCCTACCCGCTGCAGCCTCTCGGCGCTCACGGGAGTCGGCGCCTTGTTGTGCAGCGCTTGGAGCTTCCTCCTGTCGCACGCCAGGCACCATGACGACAGGTTGAAGCCCAAACAAGAGCTGTCCCTTTGACCTTTCCGCTCCATGCCACCCTCGCACAGTCCCACCTTCCAGCGGCCTTCGTCCACGGACACGTCCACCTCCCAGTACCAGCGACCCCCCTCCAGGGCGTGGCACGCCAGCACTTGTGGGAAGGCGCTGAAACGGGATTCTTGCTCGGCGTAGCCCTGCTGGGCGTCGGTGTAGGTCACCCTCCTGTTGCGATCAGACAGCTTCAGCTTGGCGTGGGCCGTGTCTGCGTCCAACGTGGGCACGGTGCCGTCTGCGCATGAAAAGAAGACACATGGAGAAGGATGTGGAAGAATAGGTTGGCGGTTGAACGGCGACGGCGTCTCACAGAGCAGCTTGTAGAGATCCTTGTCCTTGCTCGGGTCAGCGATCACCACCTTGTCCAGACGATTCTCGGTCCACGTCTGAAGACACCGCAGTCGAGCTTCATCCACGTCCTCTGGAGTGTCCAGCTGATCCACGCAACTTGCCGCATCGCTAGATCAACGAGGGGGGTAACAAATGCAACATGACGCTTCCGGGAACAGACAGGACTAGAAGAACATACTACATACGTATATACGTCCCACTGGATGAGAAGTGGAATTTAGAGATACAGTAAACCTCGCATATATCGGACTCGGATATATCGGAAATTCGCTCACAACGGACAGATAAAAAAGAACCGATTTTTCTGTAATGCATTTCCAATAAAAATTCATTGCATATATCGGATTTTTTATAACGGATTTCGCCTATTTCGGACAAAATCTCCAGTCCCGTTCCAATGCATTTCCATGAAATTTCCCTGGCATATATCGGATGGCCGCATCGTGGCGCTCCGATTCGCCGAATCGTGACAGGCCGCTATACGACGTCATTTGCAGCGTTTGCAGCGTTGCCTGCGCGTCCAGGTACATTGGAAACATAGTCAAGGAAGTGCCTTTTTATAACGGATAAAATCCCATTTACGCATATACCGGATATAAATCCCATATATGCGTAAAACGGACATTTTCCGGTATACGCATATAACGGATTTCGCTTATATCGGACAAAACCAGTGGGAACAATTGAATCCGATATATCCGAGGTTTACTGTATTTGCACATACAGAACATCCATTTACAAAAATACATTTTTAAACATTAGAGCTCTCTTGACCTGAAATAACACCCCTACAGTCAACTTTACACTTGTATTACTCATTATGGAAGAGAAGATAATACATATATTTGCATGTGCACTTTTTATAACGGATAAAATCCGATTTACGCATATACCGGATATAAATCCGATATATGAGTAAAACGGATTTCGCTTATATCGGACAAAACCAGTGGGAACAATTGAATCCGATATATCCGAGGTTTACTGTACGTCCCACTGGATGAGAAGTGGAATTTAGAGATATTTACCGTCGAGCTATCATCAGAGCACCGTGACTAACATTCAAATCAAATCAACTTTATTTGTAGAGCACTTTTCCTGCAAAGACATGCAACACAAAGTGCTTTACACAATTAAAAACAATTACCACAATTAAAAGGAAAAACAAAAAATGGCACCCCCCCAACATTAAATATGAGAAGATGATGAGCCCAGTGAGAGGCAATTTACACCAACAAGGCGGTGTGAAGAAGTATTTGCCCCCTTCCTGGTTTCTTTAGTACCACTACACCACTAGTGCACACTGCTTTTTAAATAAGTGATTGAGAAATTGAATGACTTACAATTGTTCAACCTTGCTGTATTCCTGTAAGGTAAAAAAAAAAAAATGTCACATGATCACGTGTCGTCATGATCCGGTCACGTGTGTAAGATTCCACACTCCACACTCACCAAAATGAAGGCCTGGTCCTTTATGAGTTTTTCCCCCTTGCCGTCATCGGCCAGCGCCTCCAAGGTGTGGAGACCTTGCTGGATGGACTTTAGGGAGTTCTGAAGGTGGCCCAGTTTCTCCTCCAGACCCCCCACCACTCTGCTCTCCTCCTTCTCCACACACCGGAGAGCCGATTGCTCCTCCTGCTGCAGGGCCTCGATGATGGCGCTGTACTGCTGCCGCACTCCTGCCCGCGAATCACTCAAAAGGGCCTGCCGGAAAATTGCCACAGCGACGGATGAATGGCGCCCACGCTGGTCAAACACCTTAGGTTTAAATCCCAACGTGACCCATACTCTTAAGAATGAGGCGACACCATGAACATCATATTCGCCGTCCCATGTCTGCGTTATATAAAACTGCTTGTGTTGATGTTATGCAAAAAAAAAAGCAGCTTTGGTTTCTTACTTTGACCTTCTCCTTCATCTGAGTGAATTCAGTCACTCTGTCTTTGACTTGCTGTTCGGCCGCCTGCAGCTGTTTGATCTCCTCTATCAGATGGCCCTGCAGAAACACACCGTGACACCATGTTAAAAACATCGCTACTGTATTTCACCCACCATAACCGAAAAACACCCCGACCCAGGTTGCACAACAATGCAAAGTCCCACCAAAATGATGTACCTAATGTTGTGGCTAGTCAGAGAGCAATCTTTACCCTGAGCTCCTGCTCCGCATCCCTGATGCTGATGCAGACGTGGTGGCGGTGGGAGCCGATGACGGTGCACACGGTGCACACGCAGGCGGCGCACTGCCGACAGTAGATGCGGTTCATCTCCTGGTGCTCCTGGCACCTCCAAAGCGAGATGTCCGCCGTGGGTGGAACCAGGGAGTGGCTTTGAAACACGGGGGACTCCATGTGGGGGCGCAGATGGTCCGCGCACATGGAAGCCCCGCACACCAGACAGGTCTTCACGGCCACCCGGAGCACGCTTTTAGGGCAGTAATGGCACTGCACGGGGGTGTTGTTTCTGCCCTCCATCTTGGAGGGTATGCCAATCTTGCTCGGCGACCCTGAGGTTGCAGCCGCCTTCCTGGGGGACACGTGAGGCGCTGACTTGCTGACAGGAGGCACCGATGTCACAGAAGATGAGGCGGCGGGAAATGAACTGTTGGCAGCTGAGGCGGGTTTGTTCGGCAAGGTGTGGTTTTCTGTCACTTGGGGATTCGCGAGAGGGGGGGCATCACATGATTCCACTTCAGTGCAGCAATCACCCGAGTCCTCGGTATCAACCCATTCCGCTGCGCCGTGTTGACAGGAGCTGCCTTGCGACACCTCACTCGAACGTCGAGTGACATCGTCACCCATGTCGTCACACCCAGATTGTTGCGATTCAGAGTTCACCCCGTTCCTGGTTGCCTCCACGGCGCCGACATCTCCTGCTGTGTCTGACACAGAATTTATTGTAGTCTGGGTGTCATCTGATCTGTTACAAGGAGCTGGTCGCTTTGTGTCAGGTTGCTCTGGAACCGGTTTGCTGGCCTTTCTCTTGCCTAGCAGTCGGCTGGCCAGGGTGGGCCTCGTCAGCGGGGAGGCAGATGTGCCTGAAAAACAAAAGCCAGAGTGTGAGGCATCTGTCATCTGTGAAATCTGCGGGTGTTTTGTTACTGACACATTTTATAAAATACAATTAATCAAAACAATGAAAAAAAAATGCAGAAATTTTAAAAACAAGTAATTCCGAAGACTGGATCAAATTCGACGCAATCCAACACGGAAGGTACGGTAATGCCACCTCAAAGCTAGTTGCCACTCCACTCCAACCACACGCATGAAGAAAAAACACAACACCACATGTCAACTGTGTACCGTGGTTCTTTACTTTACTTTTAAGTTGCTTTCATGTTGGATAGTTACAGTGGCAGTTCCCCCTCACTGTGCCATGGTGCAGGAAGTACTGCTCTAACCCACTTTTTCCAATTTAGACTGCATTAAGAACTGCATTTAATTTATTATTTATTTAGAAATTATTTAGTTTAAATACACATTCTACACTTCCATCATGTTCAATAAAGATATTTAAAAAGGGGACCTAAGATGCTTTTACACTTTTGACTTAAAAATGTAGTTAGAATGTTGTACTGTCGTGTTAAAACTCACTTGTTTTTGACACAGTGCGCCGGACTTCCTTATTTGGGCGTGCCCCGGTACATCTGTACAAACGGACCAATCACAGCGGAGTGGGGGCGTCCGAAGGCGGGCCGTGTGTGGACTAAATGAAAACAGAGCCTTTTGGGAAGTTAAGTTCTAAACGTAAATATGATAAATTATACTGTAGTGTCTGTCTTGAGAAGCAGGGATCCATCGGTATCGGCTTGAAAACAATATTATATAATTGTTATTACGTGTTTAAATTAGTATCGTGTTTAACTTGTATGTTACAAAATTACGTAAAGACAAAAAAATGCATTGTTCGGGGGGAAAATATTCCTTTTTTGTAACCGTTTCACTATGTCAGAGGTGGCAATTTGGCTTCGGTATCGGTTACTACAAACGATACCCAATTGTGGGCATTGCATCATAACAGTCCCTCAGCTCATTGGGTTATTATGGGATGTATGTGTTGAACATTCAAAGAGAAACAGCAGCACAATTCATTTTTATGAAAACGTATAATTCTTTTACGGAGTCAGTCGAGTGAATTAACGTCTAACATTTCAGATGTAATTTTACTGGAAATATTGAAG
This sequence comes from Doryrhamphus excisus, assembly GCF_030265055.1. NCBI lineage: Eukaryota > Metazoa > Chordata > Actinopteri > Syngnathiformes > Syngnathidae > Doryrhamphus > Doryrhamphus excisus. The sequence continues at coordinate 2,067,948 of NC_080471.1, forward strand.
TCATTTACCAGGACTGTTGGGCGTCCAAGCCCGTCGACTTGTGTTTGGCGGCCATAACAAACTGCTGTCAAAGGGCAGCGTCTTGTAGCTTGTTTTGCACCTCCATTCCGGACAGTGGAAAGGCCCAGAGGGGCAAACACTCCACAAATCGGCAATACATCGCTGGCAGAAGCGGTGGTTACACTTAAGGGTGACGGGCTCCCGCGTCAGCTCGCTGCAGAGAGGACACTTGGTCGGAGTATCCAGCGATGCACCCATGTTAATGGCTGTGTTATGGCGGTACACTTACTTCCGCGAAGACAACCGAAGAAGGCGGGGCTAAATGTTTGAATCCCGCTTCCTGTCTCTAATGTGGCCTCTCTTAAAGGCACAGTGTCTGTGTTTGAAAATAATACAAATGGAGAAATAATGTCAGGAAAATTACTAGAACATTGTTTATTTAATATTATGATTTAGTAACATAAGCTTTAATGTGAACCATGAAATTGGATTCAAGTCAATGAGGAAAATCAGCATTATTTCTAATAGTGGTGGCGACTCCATTGATTGATTGATTGCTTGTAGACATCCATCCATCTTCTATGTTGCTTATCCTCATTGGGGTCTTAGGTATGCTGGAGTCTATCCCACCTGACTTTGATTGAGAAGTGGGGTGCCACCTGGATTTAGCAATCCAGTCCATCACAAGGCAAGAGATTGGCCAATCAATCCAATCTTTTTCAACTCTAAATCTAAATCTAAATCTAAATGTAAACAACCCAGACATTCTTGTTTCATGGTGGTCTGGACATGTGACTCGGATAAGACTATTGTTATTTGTGAGTCAAATGTTAATCTTGCATAAGCTCATTATCTATTTTTTTTTAAATCCGTCCTACAAAGCTAATTTTGTTTAGTTGAAGTGGTTGGATTGCAGCAAGAGATGAGCATTCTTCTCACGTCTCCTCAACACCAAAGTGGCCTGTGACCTTGGAGTTAGGTGCACCCAGTTCCCGGTCGCTCAGAGATTTTGGTGGCCTTCGATGACCATAAACGTCAAGGAGTTAGTCACGGCCTCCTCCGTCTGCGCCTCGCGCAAATCACGTGGCAACACTGGAATTCTCAACGGGGTCAATGGCACACTTCACCACCCTTGGAGCATGTTTGTCACTGACACCTCCAGCTCTCCCGGGGAGCTCTGCTCCAGGTGTCCCCCTGCACATCCTCCTTTGGTCACCGACCTCCTTGTTTCCCCGAGTGGCAAGGAACGACTCTACTCGAGTTTTATTTTTCGCCATTCTATGGTGGCGCCAGACTTGTAAATGGAACACAAAGTGAAAACAATAAAACATTCATACAGTGAAAATCTTTATTAAGTGTTGATATATTATTAAATGAATTTCTTCAAGTTCTTGTAACTTAACTCCTTTTTTTTCCCCATGTACGGTAATTGTATCTATATTACTATCATCTATATATCTATTTACACAAAACAAGTGAAGCTAAGTCCATTTCATGTCGACATATTAGATGACACTACATCCTGGTACCCTGTATGCACTCACAACTTAGCTCAGAAGGGAAGTCAAAGAGAAACACAAGAAGACACATTTAAGATACACAGCAGGACAATTGTGTGTGTGTGTGTGTGTGTGTGTGCCAGTGGCATATAGCATCACTAGCAAGCTAGCGCACTCAGACCAAATGGCACATTCACGCCATTACCTGTAGACCGGTGACAGGTAGCCCCCCCCCCATACCCCCGTCACAGTGTCCATACCGTAAAAGAGCAAACTGGAGCGCTGTGCAAAGATTGACTTCCTACTTGAAGTCCTACAACAGGGGTGTCCAAATGGCAGCCCACAGCTTATTTTTAAGTGGCACAATGAAATATAACTTTACATGAACACTACAAAGAAACAGCAAAAAGGGAAAAATGCCAGAACCAAGTCAAAAGTTGTATTGTAACAAGAATAAATCATTATTTTACAAGAACATTATTTTACAAAGAATCGTTTTATTATTAAATACATTTTTGAGAATAAAGTCGTCAATTTACGAGAAAAAAAGTTTCAGGCATTGCCTGAGACAGCTATTGTGACCTTTGGCCTTGGGCATGCGGAAAGGGCGGGGTAACGAAGGCGGAAGTGACAAGGTCTAGCTAGCTATGCTAATCTGTTTGTGCTCCACGGCTGTTTTGCTGCTGCCGCGTTATAAATACCGGGGGATGTTTCCTTCTTTTCTGAAGGCCTACGCTATATTTTCTATCTTGACACGCGATTTCACGACTTTATTCTCGTCAATTTATGACTTTATTTTCGAAATCGAAATATTTTCGAAATTTTTTGTGTGTGCCGAACACGCCGTGGTATTTTTGAGTGGGTAGAAAATATTTGGACACCCCTGTCCTAGAATCATCTTCATATAGTTTTATATACATCCTTAAATCTAGATATGTGATATGTGAAATGTGAACAGAGAGGGACATACAAATGGTGAAAAGAAGACATGTCCATGTCATTGTCCAGCCTTACATAGTGATGAACACAACAGATTTACTGTACAACAATTCTGAGCTCGTGTGAATAAAATGTGACACAGTGGAACACGCAGAATTAACATATCAGAAGTTGAATAGAGTATACTGTATATGCATGTGCCGACTGTATGGAGATGTATATGCCGTGTGCTCACAACACCGCTGTACATGTTGTTGCACCCCAACTGGTGCTCAGTCCATACTCGGATAACAGTCTATGCCCCTGCCATGGTCTACCTATGCAAAGGGGGGGGGGGGTCTGCCCTGTAGACTAGACAGTGTGTGCACGACCACGGCTCTAAGCTCTGGAGATGATGTAAGGGGCTGCAAGCAAACAAGATGACAAAAACTGGGAGTTTCTTCTTCTTTTTTTTTTTTGGTAGGGCTGGTTGGGGTTCTCCTTTCTTCTCCTGTCAGCTGATGGTGAAGAGATTGAGCACATAAGCCTGGAAATATGACAAATACGCACTGTTAACAATTAAAAGCACAAGTCATTTGGTCCAGAGGCGGGGCTCCATGCCGTCACGCAGCACGTATGCACGGGGGAAATCAGTCCACTGCTACCTCCTTATTCATTTCTTCTGAAAGGTCAGATGACGACTGAAACAAATTTCTCCAGACACCCCAAAAACTTTTGTTTTATGGGCAATATTGTCATTTTACATGCAAAAAATACATCTATTTATCATCCATACGTGAGAGGTACATTTCAGCCAAGTAATATTCCTTCATTATAAATAGAATATACAGTAAACCTCGGATATATCGGAAATTCGCTCACAACGGACAGATAAAAAAGAACAAATTTTTCTGTAATGCATTTCCAATAAAAATTCATTGCATATATCGGATTTTTTATAACGGATTTCGCTTATTTGGGACAAAATCTCCAGTCCCGTTCCAATGCATTTCCATGAAATTTCCCTGGCATATATCGGATGGCCGCATCGTGGCGCTCCGATTCGCCGAATCGTGACAGGCTATCGCTATACGACGTCATTTGCAGCATTTGCAGCGTTGCCTGCGCGTCCAGGTACATTGGAAACATAGTCAAGGAAGTGCCTTTTTATAACGGATAAAATCCGATTTATGCATATACCGGATATAAATCCCATATATGCGTAAAACGGACATTTTCCGGTATACGCATATAACGGATTTCGCTTATATCGGACAAAACCAGTGGGAACAATTGAATCCGATATATCCGAGGTTTACTGTATTTGCACACAATAGCAACATCTATTTACAAAAATACATTTTTAAACATTAGAGCTCTCTAGACCTGAAATAACACCCCTACAGTCAACTTTACACTTGTATTATTCATTATGGAAGAGAAGATAATACATATATTTGCATGTGCACTTTGGCCACCCGTGTACTACAATATACTGGCTATATTGTAGTAATAAAGGTACGTAACATGGGTGTTAGTTCATGTCTAGCATCTAATCATGTTACAAAAAGTATTTAGAAGGTCAGAAACAGGTTTTCGGTACCCATGACGTTGGGGTCTGGACATGATAAATGAGGGGCAGAGTGGACGCCACTGTGTATCCAAATATAAACAGCATCTTTTCTAACTTACCCAAATGTTTTTTTTTTTAAGCATTGCCTCCCTCTGAAAAACACAAGCAGAGAGACAAGATGAAAATGCATCTGCACCCTCTCAAGGTCATGCTATTAATAGACTCCAGCTTTCACACGTCGCCAAAAGCGCGTTCACATTTGCTGCTTGTATTACTCGCATACACCAGCAGAGGGCGCAATGGTTGCGCTCATTGGTGCTGTCATCATCTTATAAAGCTGCTATAAATCCTTGAATGTTTGTGTCATCATCATCGTCATCATCATGCTTACCCTTGCTCTCCGCCAGCAGCTCCTCCGTCATGAGGCCGTCTTGTCGATTCCCGAGGACAAAGGCCAGGAAGGAGAGAATGAGGGCGTCCAGGATGCCCATGATGGCCAGTATGTAGGCCCAGCGCATGGAGCAGGCGCCCAGGCTGTATTTGTCCGTCTGCTCCCCGCACATGCGGCGTACCTCGTCGCTGTCCCAGCCGTCGGGGTAGATCATACATCCCAGGACCAGACACACCCCTGCAGAGGGAGATACTACTTTAGCGGGAGATACTACTCGGTTTATGTACGCAACTATCGAGGACTTTTGTGGAATTACAGTAAAATATTCAAAACGCTGACTTAACAGAAGAACGCGATGGAGCGGAACGTGTTGAGCAGATGTGAACTTGATGTGAGCTTTCCACGCTCCAGACAAACATCTCGAATCTTCTCAAAGAAGAGCAGCACAATAAAAAGATCAAGAACCTCTGCCGAATTCAACTAACCACCTCCTTTATTTGGATAGTTTAGCCTGGGGGGGGTGAGAGAGCTCCCCGCTTTGATTCAGATGATTTCTCACTCTGCGGTGGTGCTACGTCGACGAACATCTGAAGATGACTGCACACTTTTTCCACATGAATAACAACAAGTCAACTTTCCACTTCATTATTCCCGTGACTCTTTCTCCCCGTTGCTGTGTTTGAGGTTGGACGTCGTCATTGATGGTTACATATCAATTACTTCACTTCCTGCTTACCTCCTTCATGGACGAGCCTTTTAAATGGAAATGTCATCTGTAATTGCGCCGCATCCATTCTCTCTTTGGCCTATTTTACAATAAATTGCTCTTCATGTACAACTGCCCGCTATTTGCATGAACACACACACACACACTAGTCTACAAAGCTAATGTTGTGGTTGATTGTGGATGCAAAAGGCTCCCCACAGCCTCCTGCCGCAGTATGAAAGCAAGGTCAAGCCAATGAATATGCGGAGGAGTGGAATAGGTTGTCAATACAGCGGTGAGAAATGGTGATTGCTCCCTCTTCCTGATGTCACACTTGAATGTTTCCCATCGTCAAATAAATGGAAATATTAGTCAGACAACACAACTCATGTAAACCTCACTCCAGGAAACCTATCAGGGCTCGACAATAACGTTGTACCGATGGCCCGGGGCAAGTTAAAACAAAATTCGGGCAAGTAAATCCAATCATTAATATTCCCGTCGGGCAAGTGTACTTTAGCATGCCGTACTGCCAAGAGTTTTTTTTAAAGCGGTTCTTGTTGGGTGTTGGTAAAACACGGACTGCGTAATTCCGATGCTAATTTGCAAATCAATCCTTGCAAATCTTGAAATGGACCAATCAGAATCCTTTATTTAGACCGCGGGCCGTAATCCACAGTCCGCGTTTTACCCACACCCGTTGTTCGCGATCAAACAATCAGTGATCGTTTGACTACGAAAACATCCGTCATGGCGGCGCTGCCAACGTCGTCTAATTCTGAAGGAAAACACCAAAAAGTGATGAAGCAGTGCCTCCTAAACAAGTATTTTATTAGCGGTTAGCAAATCAAATGATGGCACAGGTGAGTGAATCACATTGCTGTGACAATTTGAAGTGGTCACAATGAAACACCACCCATTAGATCAGGGGTGGGCAAACTACGGCCCGGGGGCCAAATCCGGCCCGCCAAGTGTTTGAATACGGCCCGCCCAATCTTTCCAAAGTATTTAATTTAAACTCAACATACAACCTGGCATCATGGCCTGAGCCAACCTTTTGATGGTTGTATCAATTTCGTTGTTTGACATGGTCTGTTGTTTACAAAGTGCTCCTGAAAAAAGAGACACAAGCACACAATAATAATAAAAATTAAAATAATAATTATTATATTATTGTTATAACTATTATGATTATTTATTATATGAATGCTAATTATTATATTAATTATATATAATAATATTGTTATATTTGCATATTTTACATAATAATAATATAATTATTATTATTTTAATTTTATTTTAATTATTATAATATTTTATTATTTTTAAAATATTTAAATATAAAATAATAAATAATAATAGCAGATTGCATGACAATTTTACAGATACAATAATACCAGGTGGACTGTTACGTGTAAAATATATAGTCTGCCCCCCCCTCGGAAAGTTTGTTATATCAATGCGGCCCGCAAGTCAAAAAGTTTGCCCACCCCTGCATTAGATCCAATACCAAGTGCTGATTTTTTGCACAAGCTACAAAATCTAGCGCTTCCATTTCTCGGTGTATTTTTCTCACCTTTGCTTCACAAATTATTGTTTTGACCGTTGAGCTTTTTTTTTCTGGATTAAAAACACTTTACTAGTACACAAATGTGTCTATTCAATAATGTTTCATTGTGGTGCACAACTTATAAATATCACCGCTTACTACGACTACCACGTGTAAGGTAGTATGGTAGTACTCTCATTTCATCTTTATTTCAGATTCTCATGTGATGCCACAAAAAATTACATATCATTATGGCAGTCTTTTCATTTTACATGGGGCAAGTTCGGGCAAGTAGTTCTCACCTTAAGGATTCCCCATGGGCAAGTCATTTCGGTTTTTAATGTAGAGCCCTGCCTATGCAGTGGACTTGGGAGTCCGAGTTTTTGGCTCGACGGCTAGTGCTCTGAAACGCCAGGACTCGAGGATCTGGTCGACGGTCTGTACGGACCGTCGACATCAAGGGCTGAAACGACCCGTGTTCCACTGTATTACAAGATGTTTCAGTGAAAGAAGTAACCACGGCAATGCATGGCAGCAGCCGAATTTAAAAGAGCACAGCGTCCATCCTCCAGCTCCCCCGCGGCGCTAACTGTCATGGCAAATTCCCGCGGAGCCACGACTTCACACAGTAAACATTCAGACGGCGGCTGTGATTCAGGTGGACAGCGAGCACCCTGCGAGCTCACCAAGAGGCATGAAGACGCCGTTCCCCCCCTCCCGACGAAGAAAGGGAGTGATCTAACTCTGCTGGATTAGACAAGAAGCGGCCACGGGTGTCTTTGGAGTCAAGCGGAACTTTTCACTGGCGTTGTATTTTAGGGAATGGAAATGCGAATGCCTCAAGTCATTCCGAGATGGCTCGGTATTTCATTCGTGTCCGATTGAATTCTGACATGACAGGCTGTGCGGTTGGCCTCGTGTCACTCACTCTGCTGTATGACGGCCTGTCACACGTTCTCCACAATCCTGCGTGATTCAGTCTTGACGTGCATGCATTCTGACCGCTGAGGCCCAGGTGGGGGGGCTCTCCTGTGCGGAGCATGCACATGATAGCTGCTCTTACTGATTCGCTGACACAGCAGAGTCTTTATATCAGGGGTCTCAAACAGGCGGCCCGCGGGCCAAATGTGGCCCGCAGGACACTAGTTTGAGGCCCCCGCCTTGATATGAAAGTTTAATGTTAGTGCGGCCACAAGTTTGATATGGATGCTGTATGGTATCATGTACCCAGAAAAAATTATTACGTTTGATTCATGTTCATGTTAAAGGTTAAATAACTGTTAATAGTTATCCTCCCTATCCGTGTGGAAGTGGTAAGTTTTTGGCTATTTAAGTTTAAAGGAAATAACTTGAAGGCTACCGTTTAGGTCACTAGCTCTCTAGTTTGCGAGTAGCATGTGTCTCAAAACCCTGCAGTTGCGCAATATGTTGTAAATAAAAAGAGTATAAATGTGACTATAGTCGTGTTTTGTCATGTCTACAGGACTCTAATAATGCTTTGTTCATTTTAATATGAAAAAAATCATTTGTCTACCTACCAACTATATGTGCTTTCTTAAGTTTTTATTATTTGCCGTTTTATTATTATTATATTTATTTATTCCTGATTGATTTGTTTATTTATTTTTCATCTTATTTTGTGTAGAAAAATAAAAATTAAGATATTTGAGAACAGCGGAATGTTTTATCAGAGCTTTTATTGTAGAAAATCGGAACCAAAGCACTGAAAAAGTTTGTATATTTTTCTGTTTTTAATAAAAATTTTTTTTTTTTTTTTGGAAAACCTGATGCGGCCCAGCCTTGCCCAGACCCTAGCTCCAGTGGCCCCCAGGTAAATTGAGTGTGAGACCCATGATCTAAAATATCTGACAGCATACACCTTCAATCATACAGTCTTATTTACCGTATTTTCTGGACTATAAGTCGCTCTGGAGTATAAGTCGCACAAGGCCAAAAATGCATTATTACGTAGAAAAAATATACATAAGTCGCACCGGAGTATAAGACGCATTTTTTGCGGGTAATTTATTTTACAAACTACTTAACCAAAACAGACATTTTTTATTTGGATCACGTGTCACATCACAGGTAAGTGGGTGCGCATGTGGGCATGTGAGTGTACGTGCGTGGGTGTGGGTGTGGTTTCTGCGTGGGAACAAGCACACAAAACAATACTAGTTAGCAATATTGTAATATCTGTGACTTTGTGTGTTTGGGCCTTTAATAGGGCGGGGCTTGGAAGGTGACGGTGCCACGTCACAAGTGAGAGAGTGAGGCTGGGTGTGGCGCGAGGTGAGCGAGAGATGAGAGAGAGCGCTAGCCGGGTAGCGAAGGGTGTTCGTGGGTTGTAGCCCACAGCAGCCCGGGTGTGAGTGAACAATTAATAGTTGTCCGCTATCAATAAAGCGACTGACTTGCATTGGCGACGCGAGTGTGTCATCTTTATCACAACCAGGGGCATAACAATATGTTCACAACTGAACCGCAACACAGTAGCGATGCTAACGAGGCTAACGAGCAGGCAGTTAGCAACATAACGGCACAAAACACCATACAACAGAGATATAAATCGGCGGTGTTTAACGTTAAATAAGTGAACGTTACTCACATTTATAGACGCACACAGCTATACATAGCATCAACCACGAAGTCCGTGTGGACACATCAACGCCCGGAGCTAAACAGTTACCGTGACATCAGCTCCCGAAGCTAGCAGCTACCGTGACGCGTTCAGGTACCTGACCAGCGTAGTAATTCCGATACACGCCCGCACACGTCAGCCTGAAATAAACCAGAACAGAACATGGTATAACAAGGAGTCTTTTTGGCTTTATCACACACATACAGCAATGATTTAGGCCTTGTCCACATGTAGCACCGCATATTTCCCCCTGTGTCTATTCCAAGAGTGATAGCATCAGGGGAGAAAGCAGAATGGAGGGTGTTTCCACCATGCACACAGCTGGTGTGTTTCCACAAATAGCAAGTGGCAAGAAAAGCAAAGCACAAGTGTCCTTCATGGACTTTTTTAGCCCGGAGTCAACGAATCCGCAAACACAGCGGCAGTATAGGCTCATTCCAGAAGCGCCGCATCCTCTTACATAACTACCTCCAAAGTCGTAGCGCTTCAACACACTTGATATCTATGCAGCGTTGGAAAACTACAATGAAGGAACATAAGAAAACCAATGTCGTTATGAGAACGTATTATAAAAAATTAGCTGGGATAGACTCCGGCGATGACAATGAGTGAATGAGTGAATGGTAACAGTCGTAGCAGCGAGATCTTCAGTGGTGGCCTCCTGCCACCCTTACAGCTTCTCTCAGGAAATGGTAAAGACAGGCGACGAGAGAAACACATTACGGGGGGATGGATGGAGGCGGGAAAGGAGAGACGGCGCTCAGGCCGTGTGACCCGTACGCAGCCGCTGGCACCATGCAAACATCCTGAGCACTGGCCATTATATGCCTCGGCTATTTTAAGCTCGTATTCATTGATCTAGTTAGCACACACATACACTTCCCTGTCTGATTCCCAAACACCGGAATCATGCAAGTGGAAAACTGGGCTGAGAGATTCTTGCAGGCTAACGGCAGCTTATGTAAGAGAGACTGTAGGTAGGGCAGATTATTCTCAAGCAGCGTTCGCCTGCAGGAGACTCTGAGAGCCGACCGGCAGATGGAACTGAACTGAACTGCAGATTTGACTGAAGCACGTTGGCTCCTTTTCACAAAGGAACGAAAAATCCAATTGACTTGTGAACTCTGAGTGTCATTTGGTGTTCGTTCATTCATTCATTCATTCATTCATGATGTCTGCTTGGCCGCCATTCAGCAGATTTGTGGCTTTTTTTGGTCAAATTTATTTCCATTATTTCCAAAAATAGGTCATTTTTTGTGTGTGCTGAGAGCACAAGATAGATAGATAGATAGATAGATAGACTCCCTTTATTGTCATTGCACAAAAACACAGCAGTGAAATTGCCAACGAAATGTCGTTGCCTGGCTCCCATATAACAACAGACACAAAAGAAGATAAGTAAAAACAAATAATAATAATAATAATAATAATGTGGAGAATAAATAGATAGAATAGACACCAAATATGAACAACATAATGTAAAGTGCAGTGTGAACAGTAAATTGCCCAAATAATTTAAATAATTTAAATAAATAATAATAATGTAAGTAAGGTAGAGGGGCTTATTTGGCATTGAGCAGTCTGATGGCCAGGGGGAAGTAGCTGTCTCTGAACCTGGTCGTCCTACAGCGGATGCTGCAGAGCCTTCTCCCCGATGCCAGGCGAGAGAACAGATCAATCCGTGATTGCACACGTTCAAGGGAACGTTGATCACAAAGCTGAAAGTTTCAGTCACAGACTGAATTGAGTGAAATAATGAGTGCCCAAAATGAGCTGAATCCTATCTTACCGCGGCCAGGCCAAGCACTAATGAAGTGTGGGCCGTGCTTCACACTCGACAATTAGGCGTCCTATCGGCGGCCAAATATGAGCCAAGGTGTTGCCAAACAGATGGCGTAGGACCGTGGTATGCTTTTATTGCCTTCACATGAATCCTGCATACCAAAAATACAATAAAAATGTCTTACGCAGAGGGATTGGGTGTGTCATTGCTGGTAGTTTTCGGGTTCATGGGTTGGAAAGACTTCCAGAGTTCCAGAATAGGCGAACATATGTTCTGTCGGCTGCTGGTACATAAAATGTAAACAGTTCTTCTTGGAGATATTGCAGCAGGGGCACTGGCTACAGACCACATGGGTTTCTGGCAAGGAGAAAGAAGTCCAGTCCCCTGGATAATGGCCACGCAGTTCCCACAGGAAACACACCATTGAGACCACAAAGGTCATCCACGCTTTCATAGGGGAGTCCAAACCTTTCATATATTGTGTTTTTTCAGGAATGAATGAAGGATTGAGGGTGGCACGGCGGTCAAGTGGTTAGCGCAGACCCCACAACTAGGAGACCAGGGTTCAATTCCACCCTCGGCTATCTCTGTATGGAGTTTGCATGTTCTCCCCGTGCATGCGTGGGTTTTCTCCGGGTACTCTGGTTTTTTCCCACATTCCAAAAACGTGCTAGGTTAATTGGTGACTCCAAATTGTCCATAGGTATGAATGTGAGTGTGAATGGTTGTTTGTCTATATGTGCCCTGTGATTGGCTGGTGACCAGTCCAGGGTGTACCCCGCCTCTCGCCCGAAGACAGCTGGGAAAGGCTCCAGCACCCCCGCCACCCTCGTGAGGATAAGCGGTAGAAAATGAATGAATGAATGATTCGGTTGAGCTGGTTTAATAATACTTCTTGAGTGTTAAGTTGGTGTGTGATGAGTTTAGTGTTCTTAGTAAGAATGCATGCGTGTGTTTTCTCCGAGGGTTCAATTCCACCCTCGGCTATCTCTGTATGGAGTTTGCATGTTCTCCCCGTGCATGCGTGGGTTTTCTCCGGGTACTCCGGTTTCCTCCCACATTCCAAAAACATGCTAGGTTAATTAGCGACCCCAAATTGTCCATACGTATGAATGTGAGTGTGAATGGTTGTTTGTCTATATGTGCCCTGTGATTGGCTGGCCACCAGTCCAGGGTGTACCCCGCCTCTCGCCCCAAGACAGCTGGGATAGGCTCCAGCACCCCGCGCCACCCTCGTGAGGATAAGTGGTAGAAAATGAATAAATGAATGATTCGGTTGAGCTGGTTTAATTATACTTCTTGAGTGTTAAGTTGGTGTGTGATGAGTTTAGTGTTCTTAGTAAGAATGCATGCGTGGGTTGTTGTTTACCAGAGGGCTCCATAGCCCATTGGGAGGCTGATGTCATTGCAGCACCCCAATGAATTCTTTGGACACCACTGGGCTAATCGATTACTTGAGTATAAAATTTATGAAAATAGAAAAATAAAGGTAAAATGAGATCGACAAACTGCCGTAGATTCAACAACATCATTTATTATCTGAATGGTTGTTTGTCTATATGTGCCCTGTGATTGGCTGGCCACCAGTCCAGGGTGTACCCCAAGGTTATCCTCCCATTCTGTGCGGAAGTGGTCACTTTTTGACTTCTTACTTCCAAACTCCATTTGAAACCCTTTAAGTTTTATCTCGCTAGCTTGTTGCCGTTTCATTATTACAGGGCTCTACGTAGTGTTATTTGAAAAAACTGGTTTCCTATGCGGTAACTATAACTGCAACTCCTGTACCACAGGCCAGAGGAAAAAAAAACACTAAAGATGCATCACCAAGACAACGAGGAAAAGGGAAGGACAAGCGATACGTAAGAAGAGAGCAGAAAGAGAATGAAAAAATGATTGAGTAATGTCTCCGCACCGCCTACACAGACACACGCAATTGTTAAATAGCCTGTTATTTCACCATTGAAAGAATGTAGGCTATTTATCTGGCGGAAACATTCAGTTCATAAAGCAAGCTGGGCGCAATGTGCTGGCATCTGTCCATGAAGAGATGTCAGACTTAAAGATGCTTTTCCCTATGAAATCCATGAAAAAGATCTTCGTCAATTGTTTTTTTCCTAAGACGATGAAGCTCATTATCACATGCTCGTTGATTGGGTCAAGCAATAGTGATGGGCATGGATGGATGGATGCATGGATGGATGGGTGATGGACATCCAGCTTAGAGCAGGAGGGAGCCAAAGCTTACATAACAAGTCCAGAAAAACGCCGCAAACCTCCACCGCTGGAAAATGACTTTGATTACTTCCGAGGTATTCATGAAAGCATCAACGCGGCCTTGGGTACAGCCTTGGGCCACCATTTTATGACCACCATTTTTTTATCCTTTGGACTGGATGACTTGCATCGGCATAAGCGAACTAGCCATTGCTAGCATATTCGGTTGATCTGGTTTAATTATACTTCTTGAGTGTTAAGTTGGTGTGTGATGAGTTTAGAGTTCTTTGTAAGAATGCATGCGTGGGTTTTCTCAGAGGGTTCAATTCCACCCTCGGCCATCTCTCTGTGTGGAGTTTGCATGTTCTCCCCGTGCATGCGTGGGTTTTCTCCGGGTACTCCGGTTTCCTCCCACATTCCAAAAACATGCTAGGTTAATTAGCCACTCCAAATTGTCCATAGGTATGAATGTGAGTGTGAATGGTTGTTTGTCTATATGTGCCCTGTGATTGGCTGGCCACCAGTCCAGGGTGTACCCCGCCTCTCGCCCAAAGACAAAGCTTACATAACAAGTCCAGAAAAACGCCGCAAACCTCCACCGCGGATAACCGCTGGAAAATGACTTTGATTACTTCCGAGGTATTCATGAAAGCATCAACGCGGCCTTGGGTACAGCCTTGGGCCACCATTTTATGACCACCATTTTTTTATCCTTTGGATTGGATGACTTGAATCGGCATAAGCGAACTAGCCATTGCTAGCATATTTACTTGAGACGTTCAAGTGATAACAAATTATGTTGTTGAACCTACGGCAGCTTGTAGATCTCATTGTACCTTTATTTTTCAATTTTCATAAATTTTATACTCAAGTAATTGGTGTCCAAAGAATTCATTGGCGTGCTGCAATGACATCAGCCTCCCAATGGGGTCTGGATCCCTCTGGTAAACAAAGGCAGCCATTCATGCATTTTCTATGCCACTTGTCTTCCAATGACGAATTTATTGGGGTGCTGCAATGACATCAGCCTCCCAATGGGGTCTGGATCCCTCTGGTAAACAAAGGCAGCCATTCATGCATTTTCTATGCCACTTGTCCTCCAATGACGAAATGCTCAGATGAAATGCATTATGGGAAAACTTGAAAATATATATTTTGGGCCACCATTTTATGACACGGTCATACGGCCTTTGGATTGACTGACTTGCATCGGCATAAGCAAACTAGCCATTGCTAGCATATTTACTTGAGACGTTCAAGCGATAATAAATGATGTTGTTGAACCTACGGCAGCTTGTAGATCTCATTGTACCTTTATTTTTCTATTTTTATATATTTTATACTCAAGTAATTGGTTAGGCCAGTGGTGTCCAAAGAATTCATTGGGGTGCTGCAATGACATCAGCCTCCCAATGAGGTCTGGATCCCTCTGGTAAACAAAGGCAGCCATTCATGCATTTTCTATGCCACTCTATGTTGCTCAGACGAAATGCATTATGGGAAAACTTAAAAATATATATTTTTTCATAAACTCATGTTAGTACATAATAGTATATTTATTAGGTTTTCCTTTAGAACATTAACGCTTTAAGCGCCATAGAGAGTAATATAATGCCTTGTTGTGGTTCCTATTTTACACCAGGAGGTGGCGCACATCTGTAATGTCCATATGAGTGTTTCTTTTTTTTTTTTATTAAATTTTTTTTCTCTTGGTTAACATGTTTTTTGGTCAAAATTGGAAATTTACACCACAGTTTGCCTTGGTTTGCATGCATTCCTTTTTTTTTTTATTAATGAGATGAAAATTTAAAAAAAGAATAGAGAATGCATGGCAGAGAGAATGCGAAAAAGAAAGCTTTTTTTTTTTTTTTGGGCCCGTCCATATGAGTGTTTCTATGCAAAGTTAAAGAGTTGAATACATTTGAAGTGACTGACATTTCCCTGGAACATAAACATAGCAATGTTTGTGTTTCCTCCTCGGCTGTGGCAGAAGGTCGGTGTCACCTTGGCACCTTGGAGATATCCCACCACGGTCTGAGAGATAGTTTAGGGTCTGTCAGTTCTCGTCACGTTAGAAAGTGTTTGATGCGTGCAGTCAGTCTCAGCGCTGCTGCAGCTTCCACGCAGAAAAAGAGAGCGTTGTGTTCTCAAAACAGCACAAGTCAAGACACCCAGTGGGGGCAGATTTATGTAATGCACAAACTGTCTGTTACCATTACACTGTGGTGCATTGGGACTCTTAACGCTTTACTGTCTGTCGGTGCACCCTGCCACGGGGAAATAGCCCGACAGACTCTCCAAACCCTAAACGCACCACGACCAAGTGGAGCATTTTTGTGCATATTCAGGCCTTTGGATCAAGTGTTACACAATAATATGGTTGAGGGGGAAATTCTTGCTGCAGTGTAAGTCATCATCAGCATGTAAACCATGTGCGTGCACAGCATCAACGCCACGCCACGCCACGCCACGCCCAGCTCAGCAGGATTAAGTATCAAAACAAGTATATGAGAGATTTTGAAAATGAATACCCTGCAGAGCGGCGCATAACCTCATGAGTGTTCTTGAAGTGAACACAACGTAGGATTCAAGGTTAGCGATCGCACAAATGCAGTGGAACCTTGGTTAGCATCTTACAGTAAACCTCGGATATATCGGATTCAATTGTTCCCACTGGTTTTGTCCGATATAAGCGAAATCCGTTATATGCGTATACCGGAAAATGTCCGTTTTAATTAATGGTGCCTCTTTATAGGCCTTCTGCTAGAGTGCCACCGAATTACTTGATGCTTCACGGCGGCACCTGGGACCCATTCAGTGTTATAGCTGTAGCGCCATGCTAACTCGGGACTCATTCGCCACGCCGGTATACAGGGTGTGCGGCAACGTCATTTCCTCGCCACAATAAGACCACTAATTAGCAAAACCTCAGGCAAAATGGGAGGACATGGAGGTTATTGGCTGGTTTTATAGCATGTATAGCATGTATAGCATGTATAGCATGTATAGCATACCTGTAACTCAGGACATACAGTGGAGCGACAGGCCCATATCTTATTCACCCCAAGTCAGCATAAATGTAAAAATACGTGGTAAAACATATACGGTATGAGCATTTGAATGCACCACAGTTGCTGTGAGAAGCAAAGCCGGGTGAACAACGGCAATCGGAAAGAGATGGAGGAGAGTTTTGGAGGTGATAGTGACTCTTATTGCAAATGTTGAGCTGAAATCTGCTAGCAGAAGAGTTTGGTGTGTATCCTTTACTCACGATTTTTGTTTTCCCTTGTGCTCCCAGAAAGCAAAAGAAGGTGATCTAGTTTGTCATCTACCAGCTATAGCTATAGCTATAGGCTAATAGCTATAAAAGCAATCTTCACTCACTAAATGTACTACAGTAAACCTCGGATATATCGGATTCAATTGTTCCCACTGGTTTTGTCCGATATAAGCGAAATCCGTTATATGCGTATACCGGAAAATGTCCGTTTTACGCATATATGGGATTTATATCCGGTATATGCGTAAATGGGATTTTATCCGTTATAAAAAGGCACTTCCTTGACTATGTTTCCAATGTACCTGGACGCGCAGGCAACGCTGCAAACGCTGCAAATGACGTCGTATAGCGGCCTGTCACGATTCGGCGAATCGGAGCGCCACGATGCGGCCATCCGATATATGCCAGGGAAATTTCATGGAAATGCATTGGAACGGGACTGGAGATTTTGTCCGAAATAGGCGAAATCCGTTATAAAAAATCCGATATATGCAATGAATTTTTATTGGAAATGCATTACAGAAAAATTGGTTCTTTTTTATCTGTCCGTTGTCCGATATATCCGAGTCCGATATATCCGAGGTTTACTGTATATATATATATATATATTAGACTAGACCAGGGGTCGGCAACCTTTATTATCAAAAGAGCCATTTTACCCACACGCTTACTAAAGGAAAACAGATAGGAGCCGCAAAACATCATTTAAAAACAATATCTTATAAACTTTTGAAAGTTTGAATCAGTTTTAACGCCAAATTTTTACACCAAATTGTTGCTTCTCGTCACATGTGAGCTCTTTGAGCTCATCCAATCACGAGTCAGAACTCATTCACTTCAATTCATTCAGGGTCTCACAGAAAGTCAGATTTAAAAAAAAAAACTCATTAAAAAATGCATATTTTTTCCCATTAGGGTATTTTAAAAAAATACTTGAGCGTTGTGAAGGGAGCCACAACAAAGTGGCTGAAGAGCCACATGCGGCTCTGGAGCCAGGGGTTGCTGACCCCTGGACTAGACTAAAATGTAAGAAATGATGGTTGCTAAAACGATCATATTTGGAACTGGCTAAAACTAGAAACACTTTTGTCCAATCTACTAAGACTCAAAATAAAAATGGCTGCCAAAATCAACACCGGGGAGGCCCTGGCTGGAGGGTTCGGAACTTCCGTGACCCAAAACAAATCACATGGGCGCTCTTCACCGTATTGACTTCCCCTTGACCTTGAGACCAGCGAGCATGTCGCGTCTCCTGACTGCACTCGAAACACCATCGTACCAAAGCTGCAAAAAATATTGTCCAATAAGTTATAAGAAAATGGTGGAAATTACAGAAAAATTGGTTCTTTTTTATCTGTCCGTTGTGAGCGAATTTCCGATATATCCGAGGTTTACTGTACTAGCAAGATTGCAGATTGCTAACAAGGAAGTTTAAGGACGTTAACCAAGGTTTACTAACGTCACTAATCCATGCCTGGGACAGTACTGATGGGTGCATTGTAAAACCACCTTTAGAAGCGTATAAAGAAATAAAGACAGCACCATTACTTCTCGGAAAACCGAGATGGAGTGTGAGGAAGGAAAAGGGGGTCATTGAAATTGTGCAAAAGGATATTCTGCGAACAAGAGGTTATAAGGTAAGAGGGTTTGATGCGTGGATAAAAATAGAAAAAAACATCCTAGTCGTTCGTCAAATGGACGCCGGCACACTCAACTTTGCTTTTTGCCGCACATTCCTGCCGAGCTCAGATGTTTCCAGGTGGTCTGCTCTTAAATCAAATATTCAACATTTTTACCTGAGCTTCCCAGCCTGATGGGCTCGCATGAAAGCACTCGCCGACTGTATGAAATCACGCCGTGATGGCCGATATCTCGGCTCAGATTTGCACAAAGGTGCTGCAAGGCCGGCAAATGCATTGGCTAGCGCGTACCGTGTGACCTTGATGTTTGTTTGGCATCTCAGTCAGCAAGGCCTGGCGGTGTTTGTGTCTGAATCCAAGTAGAAAAAACACAAGAAATACGCGGTAATGCGACTAGACATGGAAGGAAAAACACAAGGATGCTTCCAACAAAGACTGAGTGGAGTGATGTGAGCGCTGATAGCCATGTTGGAACTGCTGATATACATGATATACCGATATACTATTATCAGCGTGCCATGCACGACCCCTATTAGTTAGCAAGGCAGGAAGGGAAGCAATGAAGAGACACCAATGAATGTGTTCTTCAGACGCAATGCATAATGGGAAAACTTGTACAAGTTTGTATATTTGTCCTTTGAGCGTTAAGTTCCTGTGTGATGAATTTAGTGTTTAGTTGACATGCTCGTTGTGAGTGCATTGATAGCTCATGATCGGTACCCGGCAAAAAAAAAGCTACTGTGGCATTGGATGCTCATATCACCTTCTACTATGTATGTGACAAAAAAAAATTTAAAATTAAAAAAATGTTAAAATATTTTTTTATTAATTTTTTTAAATGTTAAAAAAATATTATTGTTTTAAATTTAAAAAAAATATTTTTTTTAAATAAAATAAAGTTTAAAAAAAAACGTATATTATTTTTTTATATTATGAAAGCAGGAAGTGAACAAATGTAACAGTTACTGATTGTACCAGATTGTACCAGATGGAGGGGTAGGATTTAATAAGCTTTGCTTCTTCCTACTCCTTTTGGACATGTGGAACTGGGAACTGATTATGGGATGCACTCAATTGGAATCTGATGCATGTTCAAATAAATAAAACCATTACCATTACCATTACCATTACCATTACCATTACCATTAGTAGTACTTTTGAAGTCTATTGTAACCATGCAATCTGTAAATATGTGTTTATTTTTTATGTTCATTCATTCATTTTCTACCGCTTATCCTCATAAGGGTCGCAGGGGCTGCTGGAGCCTATCCCAGCTGCCTTCTGGCGAGAGGCGGGGTACACCCTGGACTGGTGGCCAGCCAATCACAGGGCACATATAGACAAACAACCATTCACACTCACATTCATAACTATAGACAATTTGGAGTCGCCAAAAAAAAAAAAACCCACGCGTGCAGCAAATAAGAGATGTACATTTGCCCTCCGCCACGCAGGTAAGCGAAGGCATCACAAGTTGAAGCTTCATCTATAAAGTCATGCAGCTCGACAGCGCGAAGCAGTCGGGCCGGCTCATTAGGCTTCCGCAGCTTGCCGTGGCCCGGCTCGCTTCTTTGGGTCTTCCCTTTCATCTCAGTGCCGCAGCCGCACAAAGCCCAGCGGTCTGCTCATTAAAAGTGCCTGATTGCATGAATTCACACGGAGTTGGACCCGCTCCACATAATACAACCTCATTTGAGTCGGTCGCGAGCCAGACACCGGCTGTTTGAGCACGCGTGCGCACGCTAAAAACTCAAAGTCGACGACATTTGACGACAAGAAGCCATCAACCAAGAGAACCTGTTGACAACGTACACGAGATAACACCCCTATAGTCGCTTTCATTCTCATAATAGCAAATAGAGTAAACAAAATAAGACATTTAAGACAAAAATAAAACAATTAGCGTTGCTGTAAATGTGTTCTGGTGGTAGGGGACCTGGTGTAAGGTAGACAGGAAGTGATGTCGCTGGTTCAGAGTTGAGTTTTAGCTCCGCCCGCAACAGTAGCATGTGTTAGGAATTATTGTGAATGTTGTTCAAGTCTAGTTAGCGACACCTAGTGCCCAGAGTAGAATACTACATTTTATCGCAATGTCCTTGAAAATGCTCTATTCTGGCAAAAAATACTATTAATTTGCTTAAATATACATATTTTGGCCCGCAGCTGTACCACAGGTACATTCTAAAAGTTTAATGAGCATAAAGAGAAAATATTAAAGTGGTAATATTATGACAAACAAAACAATTAGCTAAAGTCATAATATCGTGAGTATAAAATCATTACATAAAAACATTTTACAGGAGGAAAGTTGAAATATTTTGAAAATGTTAAAAAAAAACCAGCAGAAATGGAATAAAAACAGCTGGAATCAAGTAAAAATATTAACTGAATAGTCAATGTGTCCCATTACATGCCTAAATCAGCGGTCTCTTTTTATCTCTTTGTGTATCTTTATAACAGAACAAAAGAAAAGGCATTGTACAAAAATGTAGCAGTAATTTATGCTAGCGTATAGGGAAAATGGCTTATCTGGAACCACCTTGTGTTTACATACTTTATTACATTTATGATTGATGATGATTTATGAAGGCTTATGAAGGCAAGAGTGTAACCCTGGAACCGTTATTTCCATTATTTTCCAGACGTGGACCAGCGTTTGACCTTGGATGGCATTGGATGAAAAACTACTGGGCTGGCTTTTTGACTCACGGGTTAAAGAATCACATAAATCAACCACCAAGCGCTAAACGTAACACACAAACCCGCAAGGCATGCTGGGTAGTAACAACAATATGAACTCATTCATTCATTTTCTACCGCTTATCCTCATGAGTGCGCAGGAGCCTATCCCAGCTGTCCAGCACCCTGGACTGGTAGCCAGCCAATCACAGGGCACATATAGACAAACAACCATTCACACTCACATTCATACCTATGGACAATTTGGAGTGGCTAATTAACCTAGCATGTTTTTGGAATGTGGGAGGAAACCGGAGTACCCGGAGAAAACCCACTCATGCACGAGGAGAACATGCAAACTCCACACAGAGATGCCCGAGGGTGGAATTGAACTCTGGTCTCCTAGCTGTGTGGCATGTACGCTAACCACTCGAGCACCGTGCAGCCCACAATATGAACAATAAAACTTTGGATATCTTCTCTGACCACCACCTCAACATATTTTGCAATCTAAAAAAATGCGACAAAATGTTGGGAGAAAGAGCACCACACGCTACCCAGCATGCTTTGCGGCAGCAATACATTTTTGTGTATATTTTTAGATATTTCTTGTTATGGCCACATGTGTTGTTTGCTTTGCATTTGGAGACGCCGGTGGGCCGGATTAAGATGCTTGGCTGGCTCAATGTGGCCAGCGGGCCGCAGCTTTCCCAACCCAAACTCCAATGGTCTAAAATAATCTCTACATAGGTGGATAGACGTGCAAGTTCTGTCAACCGACAATGACACCTCCTGCAGGGTCCTGCGTGTGTACCCTTGAAACCTGGAGTCTAGAGGGGTCTCAAACACGCGGCCCCCGTGCCAAATGTGGCCCGCAGGACACTAGTTTGAGGCCCCCGCCTTGATATGAAAGTTTAATGTTAGTGCGGCCCGCGCAAGTTTGATATGGATGCTGTATGGTATCATGTACCCAGAAAAAAATATTACGTTTGATTCATGTTCATGTTAAAGGTTAAATAACTGTTAATAGTTATCCTCCCTATCCGTGTGGAAGTGGTAAGTTTTTGGCTATTTAAGTTGAAAGGAAACAACTCGAAGGCTACCGTTTGGGTCGCTAGCTCTCTAGTTTGCGAGTTAGCATGTGTCTCAAGACCCTGCAGTTGCGCAATATGTTGTAAATAAAAAGAGTATAAATGTGACTATAGTCGTGTTTTGTTTACTGATTGATTGATTTTCTTTATTCTTGATTTGTTTATTTATTTTTCATCTTATTTTGTGTAGAAAAATAAAAAGTAAGATAATTTATTCATTTTTCTGTTTTTAATAAATGCGTTTTTTTTTTTGTGGTTTTTTTTGGGAAAACCTGATGCGGCCCAGTCTCGCCCAGACCCTAGCTCCAGTGGCCCCCAAGTAAAGTGAGTTTGAGACCCCTGGTCTAAATCAATACAGGATGAATCAATGTCGTGTTTGGCATACCTGCCGCAGCCTGCATCCATCCACAGATCTTATACACGGTGGAGGTGCTGAGGAGGAAGAAGAGCGAGAAGCAGCCGATGCAGGTGACCACCAGCATCATGGACATCCCGATGAAGAAGGAGGCCGCCTTGAAGGCTCTGGAGGGGATGGCGGCGAACTCGGTGAAGCTGCCCTGGCAAGCCAGCTCTCTGGAGACGCCGTCTCCGATGCAGTAGTGAAACAGGCCGAAGTAGCCCGCCTGCGGCGTGTCCACGCCATCGCCGATCCAGTAGGGCTGCGAGAAGATGGTCACGTTCACGATTCCGAACAGGATGGTGAAGATGGCCCACAGGAGTCCGATGACGCGGGAGTTGCGGACGTAATTGGTCTGGTACAGTTTGGCGGCTTCTGCAGACGGTAGCATTGATGCGGCACTGGCAGGGATCATTGTATGCAACGCAGACCTAAAAAAAAAAAAAAAAAAAACAGAAGAGGCGCTAAAGCTGTTGTGTCGGGGAGGAGCAGAGGAGATGAATCACGGCCGTGAAAGTGCGGCGCAGCGGCATCTGTCTGGCGTGATCATCTCATGCCGTGGCATCGTCCAAACGGGCGCCGGACCCCGTCGAGATGGAGGCTGGATGTGCGTTTGCAGAAGTCGCACACTCCCTCCCTGCGCCAGGCCGTCAGATGCGCAAGGCGCCCGTGTCCTTGGAGCGCTCCCGACGCAATAAACGCCGTCAGGCTGGGCGTGCAGCAGATAGAAAGGAAGGCGACAGCGATGGACGCCGACTGTGGGTAAACAGACAAAAAAGGGAGGCGGATCAGCGGGCAGGCCGATGCGGGTCCTTCAACCGAACGTTGACGACAGCATCGCGGGCCGGTCAGCCGGTGATGCTGGCAGCCGGGGAGGGAGGGGCATGGGCGGTGTGGGTCTGTGTGGGTCTGTGCACACAGGAACGCGCACTTTATGAACAAGGATTCGCTCTCTCCGCACTGATGGATGCAATCTGAGGACACACAAGGCAGAACCAAAATGTCCAAAATCCGTTTTTAACTGAGATGTTCATCAAATGTTTTATATTTATTGTGTTTTGTCACCATGAAGTTGTCTTTTCAATATGATTGAAGTTAAATAAAGTCGACAACTGACTTTGCCAGAATGGTGCGTTCACTTCCACACTGCAAAATACAACAACACAAAAGTCAAACAACTCTTGGAATGATGCGCCAGTCATGAACGGGTCGTTGACAAATGTCGTCTTATATTCAGGGTTGTTTTGTATTTGGGTCAGTGAGGTAGTGTTTGCCATTGAATGGATGGCTTTTACTACCTCACACCAGCAGATACATCATCCATCCATCCATCTGCCCATCCATCCATCCATCCATCCATCCATCCATCTACCCATGTACTCATTCACTCATCCACCCATCCATCCATCCATCCACCGACCCATTCACCCATCCATTTTGCCCATTGAATGGATGGCTTTATTACCTGACAGCAGCCAGATACACCATCCATCCATCCATCCATCCCTCCATCCATCCACACAGCCACACATCCATCCATCCCTCCATCCATCCATCCATCCATCCCTCCATCCATCCATCATTCACCCTTCCATCCATGTACCCATCCACTCACCCACCCATCCACCCATCCATCCATCCATCCATCCATCCATCCCTCCATCCATCCATCCACCCATCAATCAATCCATCCATCCATTCACCCTTCCATCCATGTACCCATTCACTCACCCACCCATCCACTCACCCACCCACCCATCCACCCATCCATCCATCCATCCACCCACCCACTCACCCATCCAACCATCCATCCATCCATCCACCTACCGACCCATCCATTTATCCATCTATCCATCCATCCATCCATCCATTTTGCCCGTTGAATGGATGGCTTTTATTACCTGACAGCAGCCAGATACACCATCCATCCATGCATCCATCCACCCATCCGCCCATGTACCCATCCACTCATCCAAGCATCCATCCATCCATCCATCCACTCATCCATCCATTCACCCATCCATCCATGTACCCTTCCACTCATCCAAGCATCCATCCATCCATCCATCCACTCATCCATCCATTCACCCATCCATCCATGTACCCTTCCACTCATCCATCCATCCATCCACCCATCCATCCATCCACTCATCCATCCATTCACCCATCCATTCACCCATCCATCCATGTACCCTTCCACTCATCCATCCATCCATCCATCCATCCATCCATCCATCCATCCATCCACCCATCCATCCACTCATCCATCCACTCATCCACCCATCCACCCATCCACCCATCCATCCATTCATCCATCCACCCACCGACCCATCCGTCCACCCATCCATCCACTCATCCATCCATTCATCCATCCATTCATCCACTCATCCATCCATCCATGCTGCTTATCCTCATGCTGGAGCCTATCCCAGCTGACTCCGGGTGAGAGGTGGGCTTACACATCATTTAGCACCGTGGATTTTTCATGAAACTGATAGAAGCGTGGACTTTTATCTTGAATTGTATGGGATTTAACGCTCATATCAAGCCACTCATTTATTGGGAATTACAGACATCTGAAACCGAAAGCCCCGAGTCAGCTACATTGTCCTAATTTTGCTCGCTTGATTGCTGGTGTGCCGTAATGCCGTAATGCCGGCCTCCCGTGGATTAAGGTTGGGATTTGCAGGGAGAGTTGAAGCACAGATGGATTGGGAGTCTTTTTATCTGCCATTTCCCACGTTTATTTCAAAGAACGCAACAGGAACGCTGCAGGAACAGCAGCAGCAGCATTGATCATCTGCACGGCAACAATATATGAGCACACCCACAACTCCCAGGTACTACCAAAGTACACATATATCATATTTTCATATTTGGTACAGACAATATGTATCCATATTGATTGGATACATTGTCTTAGTGTAATCTTATATCATAGCAACATTGCATGTATTTGTATTGCTATAGTTTGGCAATGCTTGGCTTTGTGGAACTGCTTTGGACTTCAATGAAAATGAATATATAGCATGAAAAAAACATTCTTCTGCAATGAATTGCTTACAGATTATCCCGTGGAATTTGCATTAAACTCGTATTAGCCGTAGTGAAATACACAAATAGCGTTAATACAGCATCAGGAAACAAACGTGACTAATAACATTAATACTATTAAACGTATTATTATGAACAGTATTAATACTCTGTGGAGGTGAGGGGTGGTTGCTCCAATAACGTGATTAGCAACAATCTTTACTCCTTTTTAATAAAAGATGGATTCTAGTAAACTGAAAGTTCCAACACATACCAATGCTGCTATTTATCCAATCAGAGCAAACCAAAAATGATCTGACCTCGCCCATTTCCGCCTTATCAACCTATCACAGGGCTTTCCTCGCACCTGAATATTGATTGGCACCAAACAAGCCGGAAGCTACGATGCTATTGAGAACCTTGACGCTTGTTAATTTCACGACATTTAGTTAAATGTATAGTTAATGAAGTGCAATCAATACAATTCGTGGTCACTGAATGGACTTTTCGTCGTGACATCCTGGGTTTTGTCGAACTCGCAAAGTAGGTAAGTCAGCAATTGTTTGGTGAGATATATCTCGTAGTCCCAATGAAGTACAGGGGCCTATACGTGATGTTGGTGTTTTGCCTTTAATGTGTTGATTGTGTTGGTTGTAAAATGGATTAAACGCAAAGAATAGGTGAATAAAAACGAATAAAGGTGACTAAAAATCCGACAACCCTATTTGTGAACAATTTATACACATGGTAAACATGGTTATTCTCGGTAGCTCTTTGACTAAACTGTAGTATTACATCTGCCCGGCAGAGGGCGGTGTAGACTAACATTACAGTAAGGCCAAACCATGACTCACCCACGTTGAACGATTTACTGTACTGTATGTATATTTTATGCAGAAACACCTCTTTTTAATTTATGAATGGTTCTCTCTGAATGAGCAGTGAGTTTTCCCCGCAAGTGTGGAAGCTGTGAGGGATCCCCAATTCCATATCTGTGTCTCAATTAGTGATTTACACTTCACATTTTAAGTGTGCATTTGCTTATTTTCGTCATCTCATATTGTAAATGTTCACATTAAATACATTTTGCTGTGAAAGTTGGGTATGCATGACGGTCTGAGACGACCTACATCCGGTTTTTAATTGCATTATTGGGATTCGATTATTGCTCCCTTGCCATATCATGTTTTTTTCATAAACTAACAATGACGGTTTTGTAGCCAAAATTTATTAGCCAAAACCTATTCCTATTTAAGTGATATCTTGGCCAAATGAGCTACATGAATTAGACATATGTCCTTATTACATTACCTGACCTTGAACTCCATGTAGCCAGCCATAGATTCAGAGTGAAAAAAGGTTCTCCTCCCTTCCGGTGTGGAAGTGGTAAGTTTGTGGCTTCTTACTGTGTTCTTCTTCCCCACTTTGTTTGAAACCCTCTCTCGTGTTTCGAAAGAATACATTTGAGGCTACGCGGTGAGTGAGTGAGTGAGCTAGCTTGCTAGCTAGCGGCTGTCTAGAGGCCTTGCAGCATAATAGTTGCGCAATAATTTTAGTAAAAGTGTAGTCAGTCCACAATGGATCAATATTGGGCATTGACGGAAGAATTCATGTTGTTGTCCGTTTTAGTTTGTCGAGGAAAGTGAGGAAAATGTGAGGGAAAAAGTGATCATTCCACATTTCAACTTCTAATTTTGGAAAAGGGAAGTGGACAAAGCTGCAGAGCTCCACTGGGCAGTCTCTGCCAGGCTGGAGACTCGGAGGCAGTGTTGGGACTGAGGAGGAGGGCAAAGAATGGTTGGCCGAGGATGACAGAGATTTGCCTCCGTGAATTTGGGGATGAAAGATAGGCGTGTGTGCGTGTGTTTGTGTGTGTTTGTGTGTGTGTGTGCGTGTGTGTGAGCGAATGCCAAAGAAGGAAGGCCTGCATGTGTTGAGATAAGTGTGCTTTGCTGCTGTTTTTTTTTTTCTCAGGCTCATAAATGAGTCTATGTGCATGTGTTGATAATTGCTTGTGGCTAGCTAAAGTGCCACAAGTTAGCTGATGCCGCCCCAAGCATCAGCTTTACAGATGCCGTGTGTGTGGTTAAGGTGTGTCCCACAGCAGGCTGTGATTTTATCCGTAGAAAATGTCATGCCAGCCTCTTCTTTGTTCTTCACTGCGCAGGCTTCACTGCACGTCTTGAAATAAAGCCTGGAGCTCTGCCAGTGATCCATGACTTGGCTATAACTATACATTTTACCAGGAAGTAAAATGCTTGTTCTCCAGCGAATGTATAGTGTACCTGTGGGCGCGTGGGGTATATGAATGCTATTATTTATTATTATTATTATTAATCAGGTTAACTGCTGCAGGTTAACTGCTGCTGGCTTGCAGTGAGGAAGTCGATGATGTCCTCATGTAATTTGCATCATTGGCCGTGGTGTGTTTGTGTGTAACCGGTAAAAGGGAGCTTTTCAACCTTTTTTCAACAACCAAACATGAACTTATTGATTTCTAGTTGATGGTGTGTTCGAAGATAATGTACACATTGTCATACAATTTGATATCTTACTGTCTTCTAGTGTCTAGGGGAGTTACCCAGCATGCCTTGTGGGCATCTCTACTGGGTTGGTTTTGCTGCCGCTTCCTCATCAGGCCTTTATCAGCCTGACTTGGTGGTCGTGTATGTGTGGCTTTACCACAGCGAGTGCTGTTATTATTTTTTTTGTTCATTTTTTTATATTTATATGTTTATATGTCACATTTACCTGCTCCTATTGTTAGTAAATATTTTTTTCATAACATTTTGCCTATTTTATTTCAAATGTTGAGGCTGATTTATTGCATACATAGAGGACACACACACTTGTATGGTGTTGCACGGTCAAAGAACATTTTAGTTTTGTGTAGATCCAAGCACTGGGATTGACTGGCGACCAGTCCAGGGTCCAGGGTTTAGGCTCCAGATTTCCTGTGACCCTGTCCAGGATTAGGGAAAATAAATGAACCATGAGTCCATAAGTTGTCAATGCATGGAAATGAATATTCCCCTGCAAAGCATTCAGTAAAATAACTGGCAATGAGGCATTTGAGCATCAGTATTGGTTTTCTCCCATCGCTCCCACTAGGTGGCACCCTTAGAGAAGCCTTGGTTACCTCATGAAGGCATGAGAAGCTTCGCTGTGTCCATGCAGTATGTGCAACTTCTATAAAATCCTACCAATGCATGAATCTTTCATCTCAGCTGCGCTGATGATGTCATCTGATCATCTGACTCCATATTTGGTTTGCCAAATATCGCCTTCTAAGCTGTTTGGAGTGGTGATATGGAACCTCAAAGGGGACCAGTGGTAGTGGCATTTTTTGTGACAAAAGCCTTCATTCCGGAGTCTGACTAACCTGTAACTCTTCCTCTCCAGTGTCCGTAACGTCACCTTTTTTGTAGCTCGGTCGCAGCACGCTGCTTCTCTTTTCTTAACAAACATTTCTCTCATTCATTATTCAGTCTTGTTTTTTTTCCAGCCCCAGAATAAAGAAGGGCACATCTCGTGAATATTTAATACCGCCCATGACAAATGGAGCGTGAGTCATTTTCAACAATATGAACTGGTAAAAATTTAGCAAGTCAGAAGATGAGAGATCTGAGTCAGATGAAAAGTCAACATAAATTGTATAATTGGCCATATATACTCATATATATATATATATATATATATATATATATATATATATATATACTGTATGGTGTGGAAATTGGATCGTACCATTCTGACTACATGGGTGTTGGCCGCTGTTGCAGCATACGCTTTTAGCCTCATTATGCTTACCATGCTTATTATACTTATCAAAGTGTCCATGCTGCTTCCAAGGGAAGAGGTCTCACTCTGCTTGTTTACATGTTTACTGCGCATTTAATGTTAGCAATGCATATTTGACCAATTTAATACAATTGAAAGGTTCCCTTGTTAATGCGCAACGCCCACTGATTCAGTCAGTCCCGTGATGATGTGTTTATGAACGAGGACCAACAGGTAATCAAATCTATTATTAAAATGACATGCTAACACGAGGACCAAGCAGCTCTTTATTGGACATTAGCCCATCATAAGCCATGAAAAAACGGCAGAGGTCTGACTATTGGTGTCATTTTACACACAACATTAAACTCACCACACAACAACTTAACACTCAAAAGGTACTTCGGAAATGTACATTACATGTAGCAATAAGAGTTTGAAATAACCAACAGCAGCCATTCTAACATCTACTCACAATGCATTACTGCCAGAAGAGCTAATAGTTAATTGGAGGACAAGCAACATCGATGGATGGTGCGGCAAAACTGGGCCAGAAGGAGGCTGACGTCACTGCAGAGCCTCGTTGCGGATTTTAAATTCATATTGGCACATATTTGTATATTTCTGAGGTGTAATTTTTGAGTGTTGAGTTGCTGTGTGATGAATTTTGTGTTTAGTAAAGTGTTCTTGAAATACGACACCGTGAGTCAGACTGTTATGTTGTTATACTGTTGTTAGCAATGCATATTTGACCAATTTAATGCAATTGAAAGGTTCCCTTATTTTAATGCGCAATACCCACTGATTCAGTCAGTCCCGTGATGATGTGTTTATGAAGGAGGACCAACAGGTAGTCAAATTTATTGTCTATCGCATATCATAAAATGACATGCTAACACGAGGACCAAGCAGCTCTTTATTGGACATTAGCCCATCATAAGGCATGAAAAAACAGCCCATTGGAAACAGCAGAGGTCTGACTATTGGTGTCATTTTACAAACAACATTAAACTCACCACACGACAACTTAACACTCAAAAGGTACTTCAGAAATGTACATTACTTGTAGCAATAAGAGTTTAAAATAACCAACAGCAGCCATTCTAACATATTCTCACAATGCATTACTGCCAGAAGAAGAGCCCATAGCCCAGAAGGAGGCTGACGTCATTGCAGAGCCTCATTGTGGATTTTTAATTCATATTGGAACATATTTGTATATTTCTGAGGTGTACTTTTCGAGTGTTAAGTCGCTGTGTGATGACTTTTGTGTTTAGTAAAGTGTTTTTGAAATACGACACCGTGAGTCAGACTGTTATGTTGTTCTACTGTTGTATATCATGACCTCCAGCGGTTTGCAATGGGTTGACAATCTCAGTGCGGGTGTACTCATAGCTCATGTTTAATAAACGGGTCATTTCTAAATATGGAATGTTGCTTATCTGGAACCAGATCGAGTGCATTGAAATCTGTACTCAGTGACTTCCTGTAGTGCACAGTAAGCTTCAAAATAAGAGCATGAGGCAGTTATCTTGGGTTCTACCACAGTAACGAACAAAATGAATCCAAAGCAAACCAATCCTTTTTATCACCGTTTTTTTTTTTTTATTTCTCTGCATGTGCAAGCCATTTTCAGTTTCAATTTAGTTGACAACCGCTTATGTTGATACCCCATTAGCCAGTCTGAGGGGCATAAATGTGTCATGGAATGACATCTGATGTCGCCTGGACCGTTACGGCACAACGCAGGACCGATCACCATCTTTTTTTTTTATTTCAGTGAATGAAAAAAATTCAATGTAGGCCAGAAATAAGAAATGAGACTCAAGGTAATGTTTTACAGTTTATGAAGCAAGCAGGTGTTGCATACGTGGGCTTCATCTGTACATGTACAATATGCGCAATGTATAGCCCACGGCAAGAACCAGAAATAGAAGCAACAGCCTGTCAATGAACTGTCAAGAGAACAAGGTGCAAGAAGTTCAAATGAGGAGGAGGAACGGAGGAACGGAGCAGGATCATTTAATGAGAGAAGGACTGAACCTCTGATATTCCTCCATAAGAACAGGAAGGAAAGAAGCCATAATTCCTCATCATCTCCGACAAGGGTGAATATCTTCAGTCTTCATTTAGATGCCATTCCTTTCCTTTCCCAACCAGATGTTTTAATAAGGAATTGATTTTTTTTTTTAAGTGACCTTCTGACCTCATTGCTTATTGGAGGCGTAGCAGAAGATGGTCCTCATCTCTTTGAATCGATGCAGCAGACCTTTATAACCCCCCCCTTGGCTGATTTGAGGCGCCCAAACGTGTCATTAATGTGTCATTGAGTACATGTCATCGCCAGAGGCGACAGGATGTTCCTCACTCGGCCCCTCGTCGGATGAGAGGGTGAAGAGATTCACCCCCCCCCTCACAATTCTGTGAAATGGTGCAGAAAACATGAGAAGAAAAGCCACGCCTCACACTGTCTATCAATCCTGTGAGTGCAACATTGACCTCCTGCGAAACTTCATCTGTCAGTGAATGGTAAAGGAGGTAAGGGGGGGGGGTATCGGACAAGCAGCCTCTCCCCCTCCCTTCTTGGATGCATAATTCAGTGTTTCTCTCACAACAGCCTGCCTTTGGAAGGGCTGAGCTCCCCCAGCCATGAGGTTGGCAGTCTGTTCGTATGAAAGAGGCTCACAAGACACTCTGTTGTTCCTTCAGGCTTCCTGGCTCCACACATTCCCGGTCATACCAGCATGATTTATTCTGCCTCTTCATCCATGGCGTGGGGCTGGGACCCCGGCGGACCGCTTGGAAACCATTTTTGTCCTTTGTCAGAATCCAGTTGCAAATGTGGCATAAGAAGTGTGCCAACGTCACTGTGGGCTGTCGCAGTGACACCGCAGGAGCTCGGCCCCCGGCCTGGTGTTGCGTTTACGGCCCCCCCCCCGAGAGGCCGCTGCCGGCGCGTCGAGCAGCAGCCTGCTTTGGCCTCAATAACCAACCAAGGAAGGAAACGCTGAGGGCACGGGAAGAGCACTCACTCCGAATGAATGCTATTATTTCAACTACCAAATACAGGCATATCATTTTATGATTATATTATTATATCATATTTGTCAGAAATACATCCAATCATAAATCATGCTGTTTCGTGGTTGAATACGGCCTGTTTGAAATGTTATGTATTTAAATAATTTTTTTAGCATTTTCAGGCTACAAAAAAATGTATAAATGTCAGTAATGTTACTGTAGACACACAAGCACCAGACACACTCGTGTCTAATCTGAACCCCTGGTGTCATTTCAAGTTATTTTGAACACCGGCAGAAACAGAACCTCCTTGGAATATAATTGGAATTCTAATTAGCATAAACCAGGGGTGGGCAAACTACGGCCCGGGGGCCACATTTTGCTCGCCAAGTGTTTGAATATGGCCCGCCCGTACTTTTCCAAAGTATTTAATTTAAACTCAACATACAACCTGGCATAATAATAATAATAATCATTAATAATCATAATTATTATTATTAATAATAATAATAATAATTAAATTTATAATTTTTAAATTTAACTTATAATGCACTTTACATCAAATAAATGATACAATAATTCCAGGTGGACTGTTACATGTAAAATATATAGTCTGGCCCCCCCGTCAATTTTGTTAAATAAATGTGGCCCACGAGTCAAAAAGTTTGCCCACCCCTGGCATAAACGTTCTAAATAAACTTTCTAAATTATTAAACCCCAATTCAGTTATTATAGTGTAATTCTGTTATTAGGCATTCACCCTTGTATTTATTGTATTTATACAATTTGCCTTGCGTGAGCTTTATTTATTTATTAAATTTTTCGGGGGTCTCGTACAAGGTGTCCGCCAACTGCACTATCTAATCTGGCTTCACTCTCTCTCTCTCCTCTCCACCGCTTGACCGCCAGTCACCGCCGAGACCGCTCCGGGTCAGATGTCGTACACGGAACGAGGCGGCATGATGGCTCGTTAATAGCTTGGCGGGAAAATAATGGCGAGCAGAAGGGCCCGTGCTGGCTTGCGGAACGCGCGCACAAGCTCATGACCATAATGTGTCATCTTCTGCTGGTGATGAGACCCCCTACTTGAAATTCATGATCGGAGTCGATACTTAACTGCATGGAAAGTTTCCACCTCCGGACCAATGGATTTCATCTCTTACTGAGAAATTTATATCGCCGGAATGTTGATTTGTGGCGCTCTAATATCGGAACGCGCTGTCATAATAGAAGAGCTCATTATTCGTGTTGGATTACTGGTTATGGTTTATTTGTCTGGGACGTGCTTAATAACATCACATGATATTTGCACCACTATTACAGATATTTCAATCACACTTGGCTGGTCATGATACCAGAATTTCAGTCATCAATACCTGTGACTTTCCAACATTTTCTTATTTTCTTATTACTTATTGGACAACATTTTTTGCAGCTTTGGTACGATGGTGTTTTGAAGCAGTCAGGAGACGCGACATGCTCGCTGGTCTCAAGGTCAAGGGGAAGTCAATACGGTGAAGAGCGCCCACGTGATTTGTTTTGGGTCACGGAAGTTCCGAACCCTCCAGCCAGGGCCTCCCCGGTGTTGATTTTGGCAGCCATTTTTATTTTGAGTCTTAGTAGATTGGACAAAAGTGTTTCTAGTTTTAGCCAGTTCCAAATGTGATCGTTTTAGCAACCATCATTTCTTACATTTTAGTCTAGTCTAATATATACATACACAGTAAACCTCGGATATATCGGACTCGGATATATCGGAAATTGGCTCACAACGGACAGATAAAAAAGAACCAATTTTTCTGTAATGCATTTCCAATAAAAATTCATTGCATATATCGGATTTTTTATAACGGATTTCGCCTATTTCGGACAAAATCTCCAGTCCCGTTCCAATGCATTTCCATGAAATTTCCCTGGCATATATCGGATGGCCGCATCGTGGCGCTCCGATTCGCCGAATGGTGACAGGCCGCTATACGACGTCATTTGCAGCGTTTGCAGCGTTGCCTGCGCGTCCAGGTACATTGGAAACATAGTCAAGGAAGTGCCTTTTTATAACGGATAAAATCCCATTTACGCATATACCGGATATAAATCCGATATATGCGTAAAACGGACATTTTCCGGTATACGCATATAACGGATTTCGCTTATATCGGACAAAACCAGTGGGAACAATTGAATCCGATATATCCGAGGTTTACTGTATATATATATACTACCGCTCAAAAGGTTGGGATCACTTGCAAATTTCTTTGTTTTTCAAAGAAAACATTTTGGTAATGGTTTTATTTCATTTGAACATGCATCAGATTACAAGTATTTGAAGTATTTATGATTTTAGAAATAAGGAGTTAGTATGTTCTCTGCAGGCGGCATTATGAATTATCCTTACTGGCCTTTTTTGCAGTACATTTAGCCAGTGAAGATTGCTTTTATAGTTATTAGCCCATATTTCCACACAATAAGTAAGATATGGTAGAATTTCTGATTGAGAACAAATTTTGCTTTGTTCAATACTGAAATATTTCTGTCCACCTTATGTTGTATATTTGTAATATGAGGTTGCCAGCTCATATTTTTCATCTATTGTGATCCCCAGAAATTTATTTTCACTAATAAATTTGTGATGTCCAGGAGTGGAATTGAACTTGGGTCTCCTAGCTGTGAGGTCTGTGTGCTAACCACTCGACCACCGTGCAGCACCAATGTAATATGATGAGGAAAAATAATTTTAGCAGCAAAAAGACAATATTGTTTATTGATTATTTAAGAAGGTTGACATAAAATAATTACGAATGAGTAATAAAGGCAAAGACAGAAGTTTATATTAATGATATTGATATTGATGATGTGAAATATAATATAATATCGTATAACGCCATACCTCAGTCCATCACGGCAACAAGTATCCTCTTCCTCTTCTTCCTCCTCCAACATGCATTTGCTATTGTCTTGCCCGAGTGCCTCAGCCTTCCAGTCGCCCCCTTCACCATCTGATGTGAGGAGATCTTGATATACAGCGAGCAATTAGAAGAATGAAAAAGATGACAACTTGGATTTTAGTTTCCCGGGAAGCTTTCCTGATGAATGTTGCTGTCCTGGCATCCGTATACGGAGTGTACGGAAACTCATCACCTCTCTGGGCAAAGGCTGTGTAATGATGACAAACCAAATGCAGACTTTTATGGCCAAACAGCAATTTGTGCTCATAATGTCATAAAAAGGGAGCGGCGCACTCTGCTGCACCGGCATAGCCATTATACAGATGCAGAATCAAGGTCACCTCGGCAGATGATCCCAGCCTGGAAATGAGTTCAATTAAACAAGATGCTAATGACTGTCAGCTAATGACCAAGTCCTACCATTTGCAACTCGGTGATGGCGTATGGATAACAATGCCTAGCTTGCAACATTTCAACTTGGGTGTAGCTTTGGTTTGTCTATTTAGACAACATTTTGATCCACCAGACATACGTGCATGTCTACAGGTCCATGATGGTTCACAAGTCCTTCAGAGGCTCCTTGAGAAAGGCACAGATCCAGGTTGTGGTTGACCGGCCTGTTCCTACAGTAACTCAGAAGGCGACTTGAAGGTTTCTGGGCTTCTACCATCAGTTTTGTTATCAATCTTTGGCACGCCTTGGGATGGCCGGGGCCAACCAGCTAAGAGCTAAGAGACAATGGTGAGCTAAACATGGCTACTTTTTGATGACTAAAACTTAGTAGCCATGTCAAACACTGATCACTGCATCCCGAATTTCAGCATAGCATTTTGATAAAACGATGTGCTGAAACACAAGATAATTGTACACGTGTATATTGTGTTTTGAAGATATATACACTACCGCTGAAAAGTTTGGGATCACTTGGAAATGTTTTTGGCCGGTCTGAGATATGACTTTTTCTTGGCAATCCTGCCATGACGTCTGAAGTCCTGAAATCGCCGCTTCACTGTTGATACTGACACTGGTGATTGACGGCTACTATTTAGTGCAGCTGCCAGGTGACGACCCGTGAGGCGTTTTTGTCTTCAACTACACACTCTCAGATATTTGTCTTCTTGCACAGCATCGTTTTTATGTCCTTGTTAGACCGAGTTTGTGCTGCTCTCTGAAGGGAGTAGTTAACAGCATGGTAAGACATTTTTTAGATGGGTTTTCTAATAATCTATTAGCCTTATAAAATGATGAACTTGGATTAGCAGCCATACCAGGAGATTGATGTAGAGGACTGACAGTTGTTGATAGTAGACCTCTATGCAAAAATGGACATCCTTCTTTGAAAATCATCTCATTCATTTTCATTGTTTGTGAAATGGAAAAAAAAATGTTTGTGAAATGAATGAAAAATAAATAATAAGAAACATTTATAAAATAAAGCTTTATAAAAAAAACTTTATGGCATTGGATGCTCATATCACAGAGTACTTCGGTACGGGACAAAAATATAAAATAAAAAAATGTTAAAAAAATGTTAAAAAATCTAAAAATTAAATATTTTAAAAAAAATTACTTTTTTTTTTTAGAAATTTTAAACATTTTTACAATTAAATAAAAATAAAAAAAATAAATAAATAATAAGAAACATTTATAAAATAAAGCTTTATAAAAAAACTTTATGGCATTGGATGCTCATATCACAGAGTACTTCGGTACGGGACAAAAATATAAAATAAAAAAATGTTAAAAAAATGTTAAAAAATCTAAAAATTAAATATTTTAAAAAAAATTACTTTTTTTTTTAGAAATTTTAAACATTTTTACAATTAAAGAAAAATAAAAATAAAAAATAAATAATAAGAAACATTTATAAAATAAAGCTTTATAAAAAAACTTTATGGCATTGGATGCTCATATCACAGAGTACTTCGGTACGGGACAAAAATATAAAATAAAAAAATGTTAAAAAAATGTTAAAAAATCTAAAAATTAAATGTTTTTTAAAAAAATTACTTTTTTTTTTGTTGAAATTTTAAACATTTTTACAATTAAAGAAAAATAAAAATAAAAAATAAATAATAAGAAACATTTATAAAATAAAGCTTTATAAAAAAACTTTATGGCATTGGATGCTCATATCACCTCCTAAATGTTAAAAATGTAAAAAAATGTTAAAATTGTAAAAAATTGTTAAAAATTGTTAAAAATTGTTAAAAATGTAAAAAAATGTTAAAATTAAAAATTGTTAAAAATGTTAAAAAATTAAAAAAAAATTAATTTTTCTAAATTTTCTAAATTAAAATAAAGTTTAAAAAAACTTAAATTATATTAGGAAAGCAGGAAGTGAACAAATGTAACAGTTAGTGATTGTAAAAGTGCCAGATGGAGGGGTAGGATTTAATAAGCTTTGCTTCTTCCTACTCCTTTTGGACATGTGGAACTGGGAACTGATTATGGGATGCACTCAATTGGAATCTGATGCATGTTCAAATGAAATTAAACCATTACCATTACCATTTTTGAATATGTCGTCGGCACAAATTATTAAAAAAAAAAACAGCCGAGGTGCCTGTCACTCATCCCAGCTATTGGGTTCTTTCCATGTTGAGCTACGAACTGTCCCATGAAACGCTGAAGATCACAGCCGGATGAAGCCATCAGGACCACATTGTCTGGTTTTAGCAGAGACCAGATCCTAAGGCCCCCGAACCGGACTTCCTTACACCAAGAAATCTTGTCCATGAAAATGATGAAGAGTATGGGTGACAAAGGGGGGTCGTCAGAAACAGGCTGGACTCACTGCTGGCAATGTCCACCTGGTTCCTCCTCCGGGTTCTCCAAGGAACCAACAGTCCCTAGCGTGCACCAGTACCGTACTCCTGGAGCACCCATTTCTGAGTCCCCAAAACACATGTAGATCGGTTCGGTTGGGCCAACTCCTGTGTACCCTTCTGGACCCTTGAAGGGGTATCGAGCTGGTCCAGTGTTCCACAACCAGGACTAAAACCAGGGTTGTCCCCTTTTTCGAGTAGACTTTGGATGGAACCTTCTGGTCGTCCTTTTGTGGAAAAAGAGTACCACCACCCCGGTCTGCCTATCTAGAGGTACTGTTCCCGATTTCCGGACTGGGTTTGCCACCATGTGAGGCGTTTGAGCGCATGACGTAAATCTCAACGTAATGTAGTCGAGCCATTTTTAATTTTTAGTCACGTACGTACCCCCTTCGTCAATCTGCATACCACCCTTTTGGGAACCTAGATTGTACAGCATTGGGCGGGGGGGCAGGGGGGTGTTATTGATCCACTATTTAAATCCAAGCGATGTCTGTGTGTGTCTGCGCATTTGTATGACTTGTTGCCCCCCCCAACCCCCCCAGATCAGAGGACCAGCAGAGCCTTGTGTGCTGACCCATATAATTAAGGCCAAAGTCCAGCCTTCACCTCTCTTGGTGTCAACACACCAAGATGAAGGGCACATTATCATCTTTATCACATGCCCCCCCCCCCCCCCCCCCCCCGCACACACATGTGTGTGTTGGCTTTTCATTATCTTTATTTTTCTTTTCATGCCCCAAAATCCAAGATCCCATGTAGCAATCCGGCTTACACAAAGTACCCAATGCCGCTCATTGATGTCCATGGAAATACTGCATTTATATATTAATACCCGTGAGAATCCCAGCCCCCCCCCCCCCCCTTTTTTTTTTTTAAGTTGACTGTCATGTGTCAGATTGCGATGCGGTCCGGGATTGCCAGGATTCATCCTAGCGATAATGCTGCTCCTCGTCCACGTCCCCCGGAGGTCCACCATGGCCGGGATGGAAGCGGATGATGAAGAGACGGATGCCGGGGAAGCCTGTCTTTGTGCTCGTGTACAATCAAACATGGATGCACGGGGGAGGGGAGGTGGGGGTGGAGGCTCCGTGTGGCGCCCCCGGGTTCAAAACGAGATTTTCACTTATTTACAGTATATATTTAGTTGGCCTTCCAGCTCCAGGCTTTTTTTTTCCCCTACGTCCTCTGGTATCAGTGAACCCCCTCATTCCCACCCCCCATCTCAGTACCTGCAGGTACATGTTCATTTCAATTCTTTCACTTTCTCAGCTCCTCCTGTAGTGATGATGGATCTTCTGGGTTGCATTTCATTCATATGTGCAACAGATGGCATGGAAATTAGTGCATAACCTGCATAGTCCGTGTGTGGCGTTCAATGGTCGGCTTCAAATGTGTAATACTGGACTTCAATAGGATTCATTCATTCAAGTGAAACTCGGGTACAATATGTGTAATACTACATTTTGTTACCGTATAGGTTATTGTTTTTGATGTACATATACAGTAAACCTCGGATATATCGGATTCAATTGTTCCCACTGGTTTTGTCCGATATAAGCGAAATCCGTTATATGCGTATACCGGAAAATGTCCGTTTTACGCATATATCGGATTTATATCCGGTATATGCGTAAATGGGATTTTATCCGTTATAAAAAGGCACTTCCTTGACTATGTTTCCAATGTACCTGGACGCGCAGGCAACGCTGCAAACGCTGCAAATGACGTCGTATAGCGGCCTGTCACGATTCGGCGAATCGGAGCGCCACGATGCGGCCATCCGATATATGCCAGGGAAATTTCATGGAAATGCATTGGAACGGGACTGGAGATTTTGTCCGAAATAGGCGAAATCCGTTATAAAAAATCCGATATATGCAATGAATTTTTATTGGAAATGCATTACAGAAAAATCGGTTCTTTTTTATCTGTCCGTTGTGAGCGAATTTCCGATATATCCGAGTCCGATATATCCGAGGTTTACTGTATTTACACTTATTTTGAACAGCACCTGTAATACCATGGGGTAATAACTATAAAAGCAATCTTCACTGGCTAAATGTACTGCAAAAAAGGTCAGTAAGGATAATTCATAATGCCAACCTACAGAGAATATACAAACAGCAACTCACCCGGGTGGTGACCGGCGAAAAAAAATCGAGGCCGGCAAAATTAGACAAAAAAACAAAAATGTTTTGTGCTAATTTGCGTTTGTTATGATGCTTTGTGATTGGTTGGTCGTGAAACTTGGCCTCGCTCTAAAGCCACCAAGCGCTCGCTCTGTCTGTGTGTGACAATGTGGCCTTGTGTCTGTCATCCCCCCCCCCCTTCATATTGCTCAGCTTGTTCTTTCACAGCTCTTGTTACCATGACTGCAACATGAGAGGGGGCGCTTTAGTGACAGCGAACTCAAAGCCGGGAGTTTGGCAAGCGGCGTCGGTGTCTAACAAATGCGAAAGAAGTACCCGGGCCAGCCGTCTGTGCACGCTAGCAGCCCTGAGCGCCGCACTTTGCCATGCTCCGAGCTCATAACGGTGACTCACGGCTGTTGAAAAATGTATCACACTTAAACGGTGCCAGGCCATGTGTCGTCACCGTTGAAACGCATCTGCTGTCAGGCCTGCGGACCCGGACGGCCCAGTCAGCCTAGAGAAGCACAAGAAACAGGGCAGATAATTCATGGTAATGGTAATGGTAATGGTAATGGTAATGGTTTTATTTCATTTGAACATGCATCAGATTCCAATTGAGTGCATCCCATAATCAGTTCCCAGTTCCACATGTCCAAAAGGAGTAGGAAGAAGCAAAGCTTATTAAATCCTACCCCTCCATCTGGTACTTTTACAATCAGTAACTGTTACATTTGTTCACTTCCTGCTTTCATAATATAGTTTGTTTTTTTTCATTCATTCATTTTCTACCGCTTTTCCTCACGAGGGTCGCGGGGGTGTGCTGGACCCTATCCCAGCTGTCTTTGTTCGAGAGGCGGTTTACACCCTTTAATTTAATTTTATTTAATGTTATTTAATGTTATTTAATTTTATTTAATTTTATTTAATTTTATTTAATTTAATTTTATTTAATTTTATTTAATTTTATTTAATTTTATTTAATTTTATTTAATTTTATTTTATTTAATTTTATTTTATTTTCATTCATTCATTCATTTTCTACCGCTTATCCTCACGAGGGTCGCGGGGGTGTGCTGTACCCTATCCCAGCTGTCTTTGTTCGAGAGGCGGTTTACACCCTTTAATTTTTATTTTATTTTATTTTATTTTATTTTATTTTATTTTATTTTATTTTATTTTATTTTATTTTATTTTATTTTATTTTATTTTATTTTATTTTATTTTATTTTATTTTCATTCATTCATTCATTTTCTACCGCTTATCCTCACGAGGGTCGCCGGGGTGTGCTGTACCCTATCCCAGCTGTCTTTGTTCGAGAGGCGGTTTACACCCTTTTATTTTATTTTATTTTATTTTATCATTCATTCATTCATTCATTTTCTACCGCTTTTTCCTCACGAGGGTCGCGGGGGGTGCGGGAGCCTATCCCAGCTGTCTTTGTTCGAGAGGCGGTTCACACTATTTAATTTTTATTTTATTTTAATTTATTTTAATTTATTTTAATTTAATTTAATTTAATTTATTTTAATTTTATTTAATTTTATTTTATTTTATTTTATTTTATTTTATTTTATTTTATTTTATTTTATTTTATTTTATTTTATTTTATTTTATTTTATCATTCATAATAATTATATATAATTAATATAATATATATAATTTAATTTAATTTAATTAGTTTTTATTTTACACCAACTATATGTGGTTTCTTAAGTTTTTATTTGCCGTTTTATTATTATTATTATATTTATTTATTACTGTGATTGATTTTCTTTATTCTTGATTTGTTTATTTATTTTTCATCTTATTTTGTGCAGAAAAATAAAAATTAAGATATGAATTCTCAAATTAAGATATTTGAGAACAGTGAAATGTTTCATCAGAGCTTTTAATGTAGAAAATTGGAACCACAACACTGAAAAAGTTTGTATATTTTTCTGTTTTTAATAAATGCGTTTCGGCCCAGCCTTGCCCAGACCCTAGCTCCAGTGGCTCCCAGGTAAATTGAGTTTGAGACCCCTGCTGTAATACAAAGGAGTGCATTTTGACTGCTGCGTGTCACCCAGTGATGATGATGATGATGATGATGATGGTTCAGAAGGCCATTGATTCCTACCTGATTTTATTCACAAGTAGGACCCTTCTCCTTATGTCTTTTTTTTTTTTGGCGGGGGTGGTCAAGTAGCTTTTCTCGGGACTAATTGGAGTGTGCAAGCCATTAGAGCTGAAGTGCTCCCGCAGGGCCTCCCTTTCTCCTTGCCCCCTCCCCTCCTCCAACACCAGCTTTTGTTATGATTTGCCATATCGGGTAAACAACCTGTTAGTGGAAATTAGGGTCCAGTGAGTGATGAAGCGACACATCCACCCCCCCCCCCCCCCTTCATATGCACGTCTCCCCCTCTCCCTCTGTCATTGTCGCACTCTTTGCGTCCCTTTCAGCTCTTTCCACTTTGGTGCCCCCGCCCTCTGTCCTGCCTTGTTTGGCACACAGCCTGTATAAAGACGGTGATGGTGGGGCTGCTGTGTATGGATGCAGGCAGGGGGTCTGAAACGAAGATTGAAGCGGACAAAAAAAAAAAAAAAAAAAGCCCTGGCGCAACCTGGAGGTGGAAATTAATAATGATAAAAGTCATTACTGCCCCATTCCTCCCTGACCTAGTTTTCATAATGGAGAATGATCGCCCCCAGTTGCACACAATGTATGTGCGTTTAAGCGTTGGTGTGGATGCGTACGCAAGGCCGCCATCATGGCCGTGGTGTCAAAGGACAGCACCTACAAGGAGAAAAAGGCTGAAAAAGAAAACAAACTTACAGCATCATTCAGATACGATGAACATCCAGCAGCAACACAGTGTTTTAAGATATGCCTTTATTCGTCCCTCAGTGGGGAAATTTGTAGCATAATTTGTGGCATAACTACTAAAAAATTGACCCCAACACCATAGATCAGGGGTCTCAAACTCAATTTACCTGGGGGCCACTGGAGCTAGGGTCTGGGCAAGGCTGGGCCGCATCAGGTTTTCCAAAAAAAAAACAACAAAAAAAACGCATTTATTAAAAACAGAAAAATATACAAACTTTTTCAGTGTTTTGGTTCCAATTTTCTACAAGAAAAGCTCTGATAAAACATTCCACTGTTCTCAAATATCTTAATTTTTATTTTTCTACACAAAATAAGATGAAAAATAAATCAAGAATAAAGAAAATCAATCAATCAGTAATAAATAAATATAATAATAATAATAATAAAACGGCAAATAATAAAAACTTAAGAAACCACATATAGTTGGTGGGTAGACAAATGATTTTTTTCATATTAAAATGAACAAAGCATTATTAGAGACATGTAGACATGACAAAACACGACTATAGTCACATTCATACTCTTTTTATTTACAACATATTGCGCAACTGCAGGGTCTTGAGACACATGCTAACTCGCAAACTAGAGAGCTAGCGACCTAAACGGTAGGCTTCGAGTTATTTCCTTTCAACTTAAATAGCCAAAAACTTACCACTTCCACACGGATAGGGAGGATAACTATTAACAGTTATTTAACCTTGAACATGAATCAAACGTAATAATTTTTTCTGGGTACATGATACCATACAGCATCCATATCAAACTTGTCCTGCGGGCCACATTTGGCCCGCGTGTTTGAGACCCCTGCCATAGATGTTTCTTTAGTGATTAATACTAAAATGAGAAAATAAATACAACTAATTGATTTAAGAGATATGTTCTATAGCCCTCAGTAATAGCCAGTTAACAAAACAACCTTCAATTTATGAATATGATTCTTTATTTGACCATTTTTAGAAATAGAAATGGAGGGGTATAGTGACAAAAAAAAGGCCTACATGCCCACACCAAAAGTATTAAAAGCAACATTTTCATGGATGAGGAAGCCTAAGAAGGTAACCAAGACATGAGAAGCAAATCTGATGGCAACTTATTATTTTTAGTGTATTTTATAGCTGATTTAATACACGGGTCAAAACCGACCCGTTAACATAAGAGATGATACCAGAAAGCTAACACAAGAGGAAGGTTAACATTATTAGAGCCCTCTAAACATGAACTAATAACCCTATAGTCACCTTTACACTCGTATTGCCCAGTAAAGCAGACGTAATACGAGAAAAAAATATCCAATATGTATGTTGCTGCATGTTTGTATGTAATGTGTTCCACAACAGTTGTCCGCTTTAGGGATTATTGTGCCGTTTGTGGGATAACCGAACATTACAGTAACATTACCGCCACTGGTGACCCGTGTAGAATACAACATATAATCCCAGCATCTTAGCATGCGTGGTCTTAATGGCTTATGGTTGGATTTTGTTGGTTTTTTTGCCATTTTTATGCTTGAAAATGTTTAATCTGGGCAAAAATTTGCTAAAAATCTGCGTATTTTTGGACTAATGAATGGTGTATTGGTGTTTTGTAGTGGTTTTCATATATTCATCCATCGCTCTACCGAGGTTGGTTCATGAGGCAGCAACCTAAACTGGGAAGCCCAGACTTCCCTCTCCCCGGCCACTTTATCCAGCTCCTCCTGGTGGATCCCAAAATGTTCCTATGCCAGTTGAGAGACATGGTCTCTCCAACTTGTCCTGGTTCCCAGGCCTTTTGG
Organism: Doryrhamphus excisus; assembly: GCF_030265055.1. Classification (NCBI taxonomy): domain Eukaryota; kingdom Metazoa; phylum Chordata; class Actinopteri; order Syngnathiformes; family Syngnathidae; genus Doryrhamphus; species Doryrhamphus excisus. The sequence goes on from NC_080471.1 coordinate 2,112,689, forward strand.
TCACCACTCAAAGCTCATAGCTCAAGAGCATAGATGGACCACCACAGACACTACATCAGGGGTCTCAAACATGCGGCCCGCGGGCCAAATGTGGCCCGCAGGACACTAGTTTGAGGCCCCCGCCTTGATATGAAAGTTTAATGTTAGTTTGATATGGATGCTGTATGGTATCATGTACCCAGAAAAAATTATTACGTTTGATTCATGTTCATGTTAAAGGTTAAATAACTGTTAATAGTTATCCTCCCTATCCGTGTGGAAGTGGGAAGTTTTTGGCTATTTAAGTTGAAAGGAAATAACTTGGAGGCTACCGTTTAGGTCGCTAGCTCTCTAGTTTGCGAGTTAGCATGTGTCTCAAGACCCCGCAGTTGCGCAATATGTTGTAAATAAAAAGAGTATAAATGTGACTATAGTCGTGTTTTGTCATGTCTACAGGGCTCTAATAATGCTTTGTTCATTTTAATCTGAAAAAAATCATTTGTCTACCCACCAACTATATGTGGTTTCTTAAGTTTTTATTATTTGCCGTTTTATTATTATTATTATATTTATTTATTACTGATTGATTTTCTTTATTCTTGATTTGTTTATTTATTTTTCATGTTATTTTGTGCAAAAAAATAAAATAAAAAAAAAATATTAATTAATTATTTGAGAACAGTGGAATATTTTTATTGTAAAAAATCGGAACCAAAGCACTGAAAAAGTTTGTATATTTTTCTGTTTTTAATAAATGCGTTTTTTTTGTTTTTTTTTTTAAAAACCTGATGCGGCCCAGCCTTGCCCAGACCCTAGCTCCAGTGGCCCCCAGGTAAATTGAGTTTGAGACCCCTGCACTACACCATCCTTCCCTCACTCATGAACAAGACCAGAAGTGCTTAAAGTCCTCCACTTGGGGCAGGATCTCATCCAGGACTCGGAGATGGCACCTCACCCTTTTCCAGCCAAGAACCATGGACTTGGGTTTGAAGGTGCTGACTCTCATCCAGGCCGCTTCACACTCCGATGCAGCGAGAGTTGAAGCTCATGGTCCGATGAAGCCGGCAGGACCACATCAACAAAAAGCAGACACTCAGTCCTACACCTACCAAAACCGGATCCCAGAGGTCCGCCCTTTTGGATTCCCAGAGGAATCCCAATCAGGATTTTTAGTCATTTCAAGCTCTTCCTGAATCTTGATGATGAAACGTTAAAAACAGTCCAACTCTGGATCTCTGAAGTCCGTCCCGCCATTGTAGCCTGGCAGCATCCCAAATGGAAGACAATCGCTTAAAAACTTCCAGCTCCTGAAGTCTCGGCGGTGCGTTAAGACTTAATTAAAAGTGGTGATGAGGAACTGCAGGGCTGGCTGGGACTCAGATAACCTTTGACCTCACGCTTAAGTCGAAGCACGCTGGTCCATCTTGCAGAACCACTGGGAGGTCACGTCTGTAGAACTCCTAAAATGCGCTTCGTCAGACTTGCTGGCAACATTTCATGTCGGCAAGGCCCGGAAACAGAAACTGTGTACTTTTACTACGAGATACTTTTTGGATTTGGTAGTATTTCTTTATAATGATGGCACTCCCAGCTTTTTTTGGCCCCCATGGTGGCTTATTTTGTGTTGTATTCAAAGAAACACAGTCAGTTCCCTGTGTGGGTCGTGTTGCTGTTTGGAGAAGCAGCTCGTCTGGAGGGTGGCTGACGTCACTTCAGATGAGAAGATGCAGAAGTACGCAATGTTACAGTTTGGGATTGCACAGCAGTTTAGCCCGTGTTTGTCCGGGGGGGGGTTAGCATCTGTTGGCTGCTGTAGTTCAGTCCTGTTTGGACACGACTAAAACAGCCACATTTTAATCAGATTAAAGTTAAATTAATCATGATTAAACTCTATGATTTATTTGCACTCGATAAAACACAAACTTCCCGTTTTTCCTTGGTAGCTCCCATATTTGACCTCCAGGTTTTATGGTTTTGAACTTATTTCATTAAAAAAAAAACCTCCTGCTGGAGCAGGAAACACAGAGACCGATTCAGCCGTCCCTTCCGATCTGCTCGGAAAAGCGACCGGCATTCGGTCAGGATGCGGAACGCTGCAATATCGGACGGCCTATGAAGTAGCAGTTTCATTGTCAAACGCTGGTGTCAGGATTAAAAAAAAAAAAAAAAAGGAATGTTAGCCGTGTTGCTTGTGTTCTCCGTGCTTATGAAACGCTCATCCGTCAGCCAGACCCGGTGGGGGGTGGGGGGGGGGGGTTAGAAAGCAACATTATGACTGGCATCTGTGCTCAAGGGGTGGCTTAATCTGGAGGAGAGAGGCGGCACTCTGCTCTCTCACCGGGAGTGGTGGTGGTGGGGGGGGGGGAGTTGGAGAATCCTGTGGAAAACGAGATTCCGACGGAAAAGCAACAGAGAGGGGAAAAACAAAGTGAAGATGGGAGGAGAGACGGAGAGGTTGCGAGGAAGTGAGACTGAAAGATGGAGCGAGGGAGCGGTGGGGGGACATGCTAGTGGGAGGGAAGGAGGTGTGATGGTGGGTGGGAGAGGAGGAGACGGTCTGGTGGACCGGCAGAAAGACAAAGGGAAGCGGGAAGAGAATGAGGGATGGTAATAGTTGAAGACACCAAGGTCTCGAGAGCGTCACAAGAGTCCAAAGGCAGTGCTTCATTGTGGGGCAGGGGGCGCTGCACAGAACGCAGAACCAGGAAGAGAGCTTCAGGACTGATAGACACTGAAGAGGGAGGAGGAGAGTAGAGGCCGTCTCATGGAGCGCTAACAGCACGCGAGGAGCTGGTGTTGGAGCGAGGCGAGCACGGAGAGGGAGGGTGGGAGGAGAGAGGGAGCCACAGGGAGGGGGTGAGGTATTTAAGCGCCGGAGCAGGACAGCGCAGCCGAAGCTCTGAACTCCCTGAGTGAAGGTAGGACAGGGAGAGGAAGCCAGGAGAACGGAGCTCCACAGTTCCCCCCCACACACTTTGACCCAGTATCCCACCTCACGTACTTACACTCGCTGTCCCGCACACTTTTGGACTTTTTACTCCTCTCTGGACTCCAGAATCTTCTCCCTGGGACCTGTGCCCCTCCCCTCCATCACTGTCCTCACCTCCGCAACCTCCGGACGCCTCCCCTCGCTCCCGTGAGGGCAGATGGCCGCGGCATGGGCCTTTCTCAGGGGCGCCTTCGGCTGTGCCCTGCTGGCCCTGGTTTTGGGGAGCAGCATGGACTTCGGGGCGCCCCCGGCGAGCTTCTACCCCCGTTTTAACCCCTTTTTCTTCCTGTGCACCCACCACGGGGAGCTGGACGGAGTTGGGGTCGCTGAAGGTGGCGGAGAAGTGCTGCTCACGCTCCAGATTACGGGGAACCCCACCGCGTACACCCCGGGACAGGAATACCAAGGTGAGCTTCTATGAAGTCTAAAATTTTTGGTTTTTTGGATTGATGTTCAAATGGAAGAGCAAAGCCGCACTTTGAGGCGTGCATGTTTGTATCAGGTGGCGGGGGTTTGGAACCTTTTGTGCAACTTTGACAGTCGGGTCCAGTCACGCTCGGTTGCGTCTTACTAGCCTGCGATTCGTAGGCTGCGGTGCAGGATCAGCCAACCGAACCAGAGAGCACGAGAGTGCAAAAACCCTGAGTTGGGAATGGACAAAAACGGAAAGGAAAATTCGGCATTTCGGTTTAGTTCAATGTTGCTTTTTCCCACGCGGACCGACTGCCACCTGGTCCTGTAAACTAAGTCTCAGTCCTTGACTTACTTAGCACTGGGGACAGTGACCCTCATGGGCCAGCGCAGTCGTACGGAGGTCACGTTCCCATGCTGCTATCCTCTTCTCAAGGAGTCATGTGATTCCTAGTAATGATTTCCTAAAATAATATACACTCTCTTATGCTTCAGTTTCATTGTTTTGAATTGTATTGTTATGTGAACAAACAAACCTCCAACACAACTTGGACTGGTTTTTAGCCTGGAAAGAAGAAGAAGACACCGAAGACATATCTATGATTCGCATCAAGACCTTTTTAGTCGGGGTGCCGAGGCTTTCGGGGGAGTGGATTTGAATAACCGGCGGCTGGATGGGAGAGATGGTGCGCACAGAGAGGTTTAAATAATTAGCATTAGAAACGTGCTGGACCGGGAAGAGGAAGAGAGATTTAAATAAGGCCACGGCTGGAATGGGATGGAGTGAGGGGGGGGGAGATTTGAATGACGATGAGAGGATTGAAGCAGATAAGATAGCGGCGCCGGGGCTTACACGGAAAAAAATGACAGGGTTCCAAGCTGCTCATTTTTCTCTTCCGTTCCGTGTTTTGGCTCACGATGGCGGCTCATTGTTAGATTTCCGAGCTTTTGACTCGGAGGACTGAATGGCAAGTGCACAAGTTATATATTAGTTGAGTCATAAATTTTCTTCATGGCTCATATCTTTGCACGTTCCCGCAGCCAAGTGTCAGTGTGGAAGGAATATTGTGGTTTGAGGGCTTCATCCCGAGACTGAACCCAAGAACTAACAACACATGAGCGATCCATCCCGCTGACGTGGTGGCCACGTTGAAGCACACTGTTGATATTTCATGTTCGATTCAGCAAATTAGCAACGAATGATGCCATTCATTGGATGTTATTTGCTTTTGCTCATGATACTTTTATGATACCGGATCATGTGGTTTAATGGGAATGGGAATGGTTTTATTTCATTTGAACATGCATCAGATTCCAATTGAGTGCATCCCATAATCAGTTCCCAGTTCCACATGTCCAAAAGGAGTAGGAAGAAGCAAAGCTTATTAAATCCTACCCCTCCATCTGGTACTGTTACAATCAGTAAATGCTACATTTGTTCACTTCCTGCTTTCCTAACATGATAAAAAAAATTTTTTTAAATTTATTTCATTAATTTGGGAGTCACAGTGTTCGAGTGGTTAGCGCGCAGACCTCACAGCTAAGAGACCAGGGTTCAATTCCACCCTCTCTGTTTGGAGTTTGGCCACTCCAAATTGTCCATAGGTATGAATGTGAGTGTGAATGGTTGTTTGTCTATATGTGCCCTGGGATTGGCTGGCCACCAGTCCAGGGTGTACCCCGCCTCTCGGTGGAAGACAGCTGGGATAGGCTCCAGCACCCCCGCGATGTGAGGAAAAAGCGGTACAAAATGAATGAATTTTATTTTATTTTATTTTATTTTATTTTATTTTATTTTATTTTATTTTATTTTATTTTATTTTATTTTATTTTATTTTATTTTATTATTTATGTCACATCTCTTTTGTTTAATCTAACCCTAACAGCAACGTGTGATCCAACCACTGAAAGCTACATGAGGAAATGGTGGGTGGCAGGCATGCATTAGAGGCGCTGGCCGTGCGGTCGGTGATGGTTTTCTGGAACAGAACACTGAAGAAGTTGGAATTTCAAAAAAAAAAAAAAAAAAGGAATCGGTGAACCTTTTATACACGAGACGAGAGGTGAGAGTCTCTCGAAAACATCCGAGCTTTCAGAGCCAAGATTCCGTGTGGCCGATGTTGCTTTACTGTAATTGAGTTTGTGACCTGACCTCTCTGCCTACTCCTCTGTTGCTTTTGAGTGATAAGCCGGGATGTGTGGGCCGGGCGCTGTGTGCATGCTGTAGATTACCGTGTTAGGTTATCACAATGCAATGGCCAAGAAAGGTTACTGCTTGTGCTGTAAGGGGAACGGGGGGGGGGCGAGAATAAAGCACAGCAGCTGGAAACTAACGAGAAGAAACGAAAAGATGTTTGCTTGCGTATTCAGCACCCAGGTAGTGCCTTCTTTACGAAATGTTTTGCGTCTTCCATTTTTCTGACATACACCACATGGTGGCGTTGTTATTCATTCATTTTCTACCGCTTTTTCCTCACAAGGGTCCCGGGGAGGCTGGAGCCTATCCCAGCTGTCTTCGGGCGAGAGGCGGGCCAGCCAATCACAGGGCACATATAGACAAACAACCATTCACACTCACATTCATACCTATGGACAATTTGGAGTGGCTAATTAACCTAGCATGTTTTTGGAATGTGGGAGGAAACCGGAGTACCCGGAGAAAACCCACGCATGCATTCTTACAAAGAACACTAAACTCATCACACACCAACTTAACACTCAAGAGGTATAATTAAACCAGCTCAACCGAATCATTCATTTATTCATTTTCTACCACTTATCCTCACGAGGGTTGCGGGGGTGCTGCAGCCTATCCCAGCTGTCTTCAGGCGAGAGGCGGGGTACACCGTGGACTGGTGGCCAGCCAATCACAGGGCACAAACAACAGACAAACAACCATTCACACTCACATTCATACCTATGGACAATTTGGAGTGGCCGATTAACCTAGCATGTTTTTGGAATGTGGGAGGAAACCGGAGTACCCGGAGAAAACCCACGCATGCACGGGGAGAACATGCAAACTCCACACAGAGAGATGGCCGAGGGTGGAATTGAACCCTTGGAGAAAACCCACGCATGCATTCTTACAAAGAACACTAAATTCATCACACACCAACTTAACACTCAAGAGGTATAATCAAACCAGCTCAACCGAATCATTCACTTATTCATTTTCTACCACTTATCGTCACGAGGGTGGCGGGGGTGCTGGAGCCTATCCCAGCTGTCTTCCACCGAGAGGCGGGGTACACCCTGGACTGGTGGCGAGCCAATCGCAGGGCACATATAGACAAACAACCATTCACACTCACATTCATTCCTATGGACAATTTGGAGTGGCCAATTAACCTAGCATGTTTTTGGAATGTGGGAGGAAACCGGAGTACCCGGAGAAAACCCACGCATGCACGGGGAGAACATGCAAACCCCACACAGAGATGGCCGAGGGTGGAATTGAACCCTCGGAGAAAACCCACACATTCATTCTTACAAAGAACACTAAACTCATCACACACCAACTTAACACTCAAGAGGTATAATCAAACCAGCTCAACCGAATCATTCATTTATTCATTTTCTACCACTTATCCTCACCAGGGTTGTGGGGGGTGCTGGAGCCTATCCCAGCTGTCTTCAGGCAAGAGGCGGGGTACACCCTGGACTGGTGGCCAGCCAATCACAGGGCACATATAGACAAACAACCATTCACACTCACATTCATACCTATGGACAATTTGGAGTGGCTAATTAACCTAGCATGTTTTTGGAATGTGGGAGGAAACCGGAGTACCCGGAGAAAACCCACGCATGCATTCTTACAAAGAACACTAAATTCATCACACACCAACTTAACACTCAAGAGGTATAATTAAACCAGCTCAACCGAATCATTCATTTATTCATTTTCTCCCACTTATCCTCACAAGGGTCGTGGGGGGTGCTGGAGCCTATCCCAACTGTCTTTGGGCGAGAGGCGGGGTCCACCTGGGACTGGCGCGCTAACCTTTCGACCGCCGTGCCGCCGGCATTGTCATTAACCCCCAAATCCCAAATTAAACCCCCAAATTTAACTTTTTCATTAATCTCCCAAGCAGCAGTGCGCCAAAGAAAAGGAAAGCCATCACCATGGAAGTGAAAATTAACAATATAAAGAAACGGCCATTGTTATCGTCTGCGGCTGCACGGCGGTCGAGTGGTTAGCACGCAGACCTCACAGCTTGGAGACCCGAGTTCAATTCCACCCTCGGCCATCTCTTTCTCCGGGTACTCCGGTTTCCTCCCACATTCCAAAAACATGCTAGGTTAATTAGCCACTCCAAATTGTCCATAGGTATGAATGTGAGTGTGAATGGTTGTTTGTCTATATGTGCCCTGTGATTGGCTGCCGACCATACAAGACAGCTGGGATAGGCTCCAGCACCCCTGCGACCCTTGTGAGGATAAACGATAGAAAATGAATGAATGAATGAATCGTCCGCTCATGTCGAAAACAACAAATGTCCTCATTCTCTGACCTTACAGTATAGTTTAGGATTTAGGGTGAATATTTGACAAAGCCAGGCGTCACTCACACAAACACTCCGTGTCCACGTCCGGCCTTATCTTCATCAGGGAAGCACTCTGAGGTCACGCTGGGATGTGACCTGTCCTTGAAATAACCACCTGGCCTGTTTAAGAGACGCTGTGAAAGCATAGATGTCGGTTAGTTACTTTGACGGACGACACACAAATTCATCGCCAGTCCAAGATGTCGCCGTGGAGCATTTTCTGGTTGCAAATCGAAAACTTTTCCGTCACTTTTTTTGCCTTTTGACGCACGATTTTGAGAGCAGAAAAGTCAACTGCTGAAAGAAAACGACATCAGTCGTCATGTCGTTTGCTAACCAGACACGAGTCACAATGCAAATAGTTCTATTTCCATTTTGGCATCCGCACATCCAGAACCATTATCACTGCACTGAGTCACGCGGCAACACGCACAATGGAAACGATGAGCGAGGGATGGTGGCGAGATGTTCCGCAAGTCGTGGATATAATACATGGGGGGGGGGGGAGCGGCCTGTGTGGAGTTCATTTTTGTCATATTGATGAAACTGTTTGTTGTTTGAGATGACGTGTTTCAATTGTCGTGGAAAGCCGGAGTTGTTTTTCTTCTCGGGAGCCTTTAGAAAGCTGTGACACGTCACTAATAGGATGACACTTTTCGTTTTGTACACAACCCACAATACACAATAATGACTGACAGATTTATTTCTATTCCTTTTCCATACGGGATTGGAGCATTATCTTGTTTTTTTTTTATTGCAAATGTTGATCAGATGGCAAACAATCCAACATGATACCAAAGAAAGTTACAAGTGTCAGATATTTAGCCAGGTTAATTACAAAGAAGGAATGCTATTTCGTTAAAATTCACTTATCACAGTCAAGTGAGGTATCAATTATCCACAATAAAGAAGGGATTGTTGACTTTTTCTGCATGTAAAACCGTAGTTATTCCTTAGAAATCACTTAGAAATCACTACACACTATTTATTGCTCTCTGGTTCTACCATATCTTACTTATTGTGTGGAAATATGGGCTAATAACTAATATAAAAGCAATCTCCACTGGCTAAATGTACTGCAAAAAAGGCCAGTAAGGATAATTCATAATGCCGCCTACAGAGAACATACTAACTCCTTATTTGTAAAATGACAAATACTTCAACTTGCTGATATAGTTCATCTTCAAACAGCTAAAATAATGCATAAGGCTAAAAAAATAAGCAATTAGCTAAAAATGTCATCCAATACTTCTCTACAAGAGAGGAGAAATATGATCTCAGGGCAGAAGTACATTTGAAAAACTTCTATGCTAGGACTACGTTAGCATTAGCATAGCATTTCAGTATGTGGAATCAAACTATGGAATGGATTGAGTAAGGAAATCAAACTGCACAACGATTTTCGCTCACATTTCAGGGTGTCTGGAATGGATTACAGTCAGCCCTCGTTTATCGAAGTTAATTGGTTCCTGATCCGACCGCAATAACGGAATTTCCGAATTGAATAAACTTTTTTTGTATAGTTAGAGGACCGAAAACCTGTTGATGACTTTCTTAAACACCACTAACGAACCTCTACAATGAAACAAAGTTTCGGCTCGTCAGACTCGGTAGTCCGTCTCCATGCGGGGTGAAAGGTCACGTAATCTACGTATCATGTCTCATCGGTGTAACATTCCAACGAGGATGCTGCTTGTCTTTCAGTTTGATTGACTGATAGTAGGCCATAGTCGACCACAAAACAGCCACCATTTATTAACATGATTTTTAGCGGCGCCTTGGTTAACATCCGTCCCAGATAGCAAATTCGTTTTTTCAGTTCATGTCAAAAATGTATACCAAACTTTTGCCTCTGATTGTGTACATTTTCTGAATCGTTTACCATCTGCTGCATGTCTTGTCGCGTTATTAATAGACTCCATGAGTCCAGCTAGGATTTTAATGTAATTTATCACCTAATTACCGAGTTAGCATCCTCAGTTTGCTTACAAAATGGCAACCAAAGTTCTGACTATGAACAATGTTAACACATTTTTACATTTACGGTTTCTTTTACCTTCGCTGAAGATGTGACTGTTCCCAAAGACACAATCTGGCAACAAGATCGACACCTTCTTGTTTTGTCATGAGTTATTTCTTGAACTCTTGAAGTGTTTAGTCACTTTCTTGATGAAAATGCTGGTACTTGCAAGGTTCTTCGGCTCCATCTTGGGTTGTTGTGGTGACTTCGAGAAATAACTCATGGCAAAACTGGAAAGAAGGTGTTGGTGTTGTTGGTGGTGGTCATGTGGCCTTTGGGTCATGTCAAGAATCGGCTTCTCAATGAAGGTAAAAGTGACCTTGAATGTTCATGTATCCTTTTCATTTTTCATATCTTTGCAATACATGAAGTATTGCAAATTGGTTTTCCGAACGGATTGAAGCTAACCTACACATTTTGGTTATCGTCTGACCTTTTGGAATGGCTCAATGATAAAAAAAACAGGGTTCCACTGTACCCTGAAGTCCACTCCCGGACCACCAAGGAGATCGGTGTTTGGACAGGACAATTTCAACACTGTGGCTGCCTGCAAACATGTGAGAATCCGTTTTGGGAAAGCCAACAGACTCCATTGTTTGTCCAAATTACGAACAGACCGGGTGACCGCAGAATACAGTCCAAGCTTATCCTGGCGACGCCTTGAAAATACAACAAAAATACAATTTCTGCTGAATGAGAACATATCTGGCATGGACGTATCTTCTGATTTGGGTTGGATGTCTGAAAGGGCAACATGGAACAGACTCGGATTTTCCGATATCTTATCAAATTCCCATCAGCTTTTCCTATATATTTGTCAGATTATAGTGCAGGCTGTAGTATCTTTTCACTTTCCCAATTTTATTGCATTTTTTGCAGACATGTTGAAGTAAAGGTCGCCCCTACAAGGCCTTTCTTCGGAAAAGCAGATCTTATCTGACCGGGTTTGTATCAGCTAAGCCAACCCTTGAGAGACGTGTCGTGCAGTAACTGTCGTCTTCTCTTGAGATGACGTGCCAAAATGGCATCCGTCTTAAGAAGGCCTTTGTTGGATGTCATGGTTACACTCGCCCTTGAATAAATAAATTCACTGTATTATTTGGTAATCATTTGAACATGCATCAGATTCCAATTGAGTGCATCCCATAATCAGTTCCCAGTTCCACATGTCCAAAAGGAGTAGGAAGAAGCAAAGCTTATTAAATCCTACCCCTCCATCTGGTACTTTTACAATCACTAACTGTTACATTTGTTCACTTCCTGCTTTCCTAACATAATTTAAAAAAAATAAATGTATTTTATTAATATGGGGCGGCATGGCGGTCGAGTGGTTAGCGCGTAGACCTCACAGCTAGGAGACCACGGTTCAATTCCACCCTCGGCCATCTCAGTTTGAATGTTCTCCCCGTGGGTTTTCTCCGGGTGATGAGAATGAGAATGAATGAATGTTATTAATTTTTTGTATTTTATTTTTAATTTAATTTAATTTAATTTTATTTTATTTTATTTTATTTTATTTTATTTTATTTTATTTTATTTTATTTTATTTTATTTTATTTTATTTTATTTTATTTTATTTTATTTTATTTTATTTTATTTTATTTTATTTTATTTTATTTTATTTTATTTTATTTCACATCTCTTTTGTTTAATTTCCTAACAGCAATGTGTGATCTAACCACTGAAAACTACATGAGGAAATGGTGGTGAAATACAGTTTAGGTTTTTGTTTTTTTTTAAATAATGTACCGAAGTACAAGATAATATGACCATACAATGACATAATGGGTACCATAGTAACTGTCAGTAATTTGTACTCCATTAGGCTCGCTTTCTTTCCCTTTTCTTGCGGGATCAGAGGCCGATCTTCTGTATTTTGATGATCGGTTAATATCTGCTCCCCCCACGAGATTGGGCTGATCCGGTTGTGTTCTTAACTCTAGTCCACACTCCATAAATTTTTTTTTATCAGCATATTCAATCCCGCCAATTCACGTTATTTATGTTATTAAAATGTAAAAAAGGATTTGTATGAAACAAATCGTCGCCAACAAATGTGGATGTGGGACATCCCTATTTTGCACATCCAACCCGAGGCTGGCCTCGTTTGCATCGGGTCAGGCACTTTTGGGGGCTAGAGTGGGAATTGTGGAAGAGGGGATGCTACCTAATGGTGTCATGGGGGCTATCCCGCCAGCAAAGGAAAAGCAACATGCGGCGGAGTGCCTGCACTTGAAAGTCTACCAAAGCCTTTGAATTCATTAACTTCCCAGCTCTTCAGCCACTCAGTCTCCCGCTGCTTTGTCTCAATAGGTCACTTTGCGGAGTCGAGTGAAGTGTGTCAAGTGCTGTACTTTCTCTTTGGATGGCCCGGGTGTGTTTGGGTGTTCCGTCATGGCGGACAATGAATGATGGAGCATTTAAAGAGCATTGTATTTGCTGAGATATGTCACTTTCTTTTGTGCCGAGGAGCAGATGGGCGACAAATGAGAATGGATATGCTTTTGGGAATCTCCCCTTTTGTCACACGTGCACGCTTGGCCGTGCGTACGGATCTCAGCTCATGGTGGGTGATCCATCATGGCGAGGCGGCAGGTCAGATGTTCCGCCAACTGAACAGATATGTCCCAATGATCAGGCTTTTAGCATTATTTAGATCAGGGGTCTCAAACGCGCGGCCCGCGGGCCAAATGTGGCCCGCAGGACACTACTTTGTGGCCCCCGCCTTGATATGAAAGTTAAATGGTAGTGCGTCCCGCGCAAGTTTGATTCATGTTCATGTTAAAGGTTAAATAACTGTTAATAGTTATCCTCCCTATCCGTGTGGAAGTGGTAAGTTTATGGCTATTTAAGTTTAAAGGAAATAACTCGAAGGCTACCGTTTAGGTCGCTAGCGCTCTAGTTTGCGAGTTAGCATGTGTCTCAAGACCCTGCAGTTGCGCAATATGTTGTAAATAAAAAGTATAAATGCGACTATAGTCGTGTTTTGTCATGTCTACAGGGCTCTAATAATGCTTTGTTCATTTTAATATGAAAAAAATCATTTGTCTACCCACCAACTATATGTGCTTTCTTAAGTTTTTATTATTTGCCGTTTTATTATTATTATTATATTTATTTATTACTAATTGATTTTCTTTATTCTTAATTTATTTATTTTTCATCTTATTTTGTGCAGAAAAATAAAAATGAAGATATTTGAGAACAGTGGAATGTTTTATCAGAGCTTTTATTGTAGAAAATCGGAACCAAAGCACTGAAAAAGTTTGTTTTTAATTTTTAATTAATAATAATTTTTAATTTTTCTGTTTTTAATAAATGCGTTTTTTTCTTTTTTTTTTTTAAACCTGATGGCGCCCAGCCTTGCCCAGACCCTAGCTCCAGTGGCCCCCTAGATAAATTGAGTTTTAGACCCCTGCTATAGATCATTCATAGCAGGAAATGGAGTGTTCTGGTTTCCTTTTGTCATGTGCTAAATGGTTGTAACATTGTAACACGGAAAGACTGTTACGTCGCCGGTGTGGCACCGCTGTACTTGGGCATTATGATGTATGTTCCTCCTCCGGTCTTATTTAGGCAAGCGGCACAGAGCTCTTACATTTTTTATTGTCAGTTTTCTCAATGCAACCCCCCCACCCCCCTATCCGCCTTCCCTCAGCAAAAGCATACAAGCTCTTTACAAGCAAATGCAAATTGTGTTTTCAGTAAGTTTCCTAAGTGGGCAGATGAGTGGGTGTAAGTAGTTTGAGGATGTTAAAGAGCGTGGGTGTCTGTTGACTTACAAACTGGGGTGTGCAGATCGTTGCGAGGCTGCCACAGTCCTAGCATGCACTTGTTTTTTTTCCTTGTCTCTCTTTGTGGTTTCTGAAGGATTATGGTTTTGGGCAGCAGAAGCACCCACAAAAATGTCAGTCCTGGCGATGCTTCAGCAGCAATCCGTCCTAAATATTACTTTTCCCTCCATTTGTGAGCACAGCACATTTTCTAGCATGCTGTTATTGACGTGATAAATTGGCTGAATATCAATATCAAGCTTTTTTTTAGTGAGTATAATTATTTGTGTTAAGTTGGTCGTCAATGGGGTGACCTAAAAAAGCCTAAAAAAGGTCACTGTAATGGTAATGGTAATGGTTTTATTTCATTTGAACATGCATCAGATTCCAATTGAGTGCATCCCATAATCAGTTCCCAGTTCCACATGTCCAAAAGGAGTAGGAAGAAGCAAAGCTTATTAAATCCTACCCCTCCATCTGGTACTTTTACAATCACTAACAGTTACATTTGTTCACTTCCTGCTTTCCTAATACAATTTAAGTTTTTTTTAACTTTATTTTATTAATTTTCTTTTTTTTATTTTTTTAAATTTAATTTTTTTTTAACATTTTTAAAATTTTAATACAGTTTTTAAGTTTTTTTTTAAATAATATACCTCGTACCAAAGTACGAGGTGATATGACCATACAATGACATTATGTGTACCATAGTAACTGTAAGCATGGAATATGTTTATTTTTTGGCGTTTAAAAAAAAAAAATTGTGAATACATTATTGCTGTTTTGTGGTTGACTTTAACCTATTATTCGTAAAAAATATGCATAAATTGTACATATTCTTAGTTTAATTAAGTATTTTCAAAGACAAAATGGCTAAATTCATGAAAATATAAGGCCTTGACTTGATATGAAATTTAATACCTGTGACTTTAAGAGGCGGGGCAATGTATTTGGTGGAGCGTATGAGTGACAAGGGTGAGTTGTGGCCGACAGCGGCTCCTGTGTGAATGATCACTGCCTGCACAGTAGCGTTCTACCCTGGTTACCAGGTGTCAGTAATGTTACATTGATGAGACAATAGCCACTGCAGGAAGTACGCTGTCAATGCTAACGTGTGAGTCCGTTATGTGTCTTATTTTCTAAAATTGTGTCTCCTATATTGGGAAATACAAGGGTAAAGGTGACTATAGGGGTGCTATTTCATGTTTAAAGGGCTCTAATAATAGTAAAAAAAACATTTAGAAGGTCACATATATTCAGTTTATAAATGATCAATCCCTGTTATTGGCTGGCAACCAGTCCAGGGGTGGTACCAGGCCCCAAAGTCGGGCTCCAGCATACCCTGTGACCCTAGTGAGGACAAGCGGCATACAAAACGGATGGATGGAATAAGGAATCCGTGGCATAAATCCACTTCCCACAGCCTGGAACACTTTTTTACTATCCTTGTCAAATTTGAAATGGGATTAGGTAAGGACTCAAGCTATGTATGGCTTGTGTTTTACAGTATATAGTATTTTCGTGGAAAAAAAAAGAGCCCAAAGCCATGCCTATAAATGTAAATCCATCCATAATGTGTCAGCACTACTCTCTTATTTGCATTGAAAATATTGTAAGAATCTTGTATCGGTTGTAATGGTAATGGTAATGGTTTTATTTCATTTGAACATGCATCAGATTCCAATTGAGTGCATCCCATAATCAGTTCCCAGTTCCACATGTCCAAAAGGAGTAGGAAGAAGCAAAGCTTATTTAAACCCTACCCCTCCATCTGGTACTTTTACAATCAGTAACTGTTACATTTGTTCACTTCCTGCTTTCCTAATATAATTTAAGTTTTTTTAAACTTCATTTTAATTTCGAAAATTTTGAAATTTTGAAAATTTTGAAAATTTTGAAAATTTTGAAAATTTTGAAAATTTCGAAAATTTTGAAAATTTCGAAAATTTTGAAAAATTTATTTTTTTAATTTTTTAACATTTTTAACAATTTTTAACAATTAACATTTTTTAAAATTTTTAAAAATTTTAAAATTTTTAACAATTTTAACATTTTAAATTTTTTTTACATTTTTTACATTTAGGAGGTGATATGAGCATCCAATGCCATAATGGGTACCATAGTGCGTGTCAATATAGTGATATATATATAGCACATCATGACTGGTTCAAGACTCTTCATCCTTGTATTTAGCAAACATCAACTGCTTGTATTGTTTCTTGAATTGGCTCATCGTTGTGCATTGTTTGATTCCCTTACTCAATCCATTCCATAGTTTGATTCCACATACTGAAATGCTATGGCTTTTTAACTCAGTCCTAGCTTCTTAACTTAGTTCTGATTTTAATTGGTGCGTTTCAAGTGCTTTAATAGAAGCCATTTGTGATGCTTTGTCCAGTAGACAAACACTACTTACTACCATACTACCTTCTAACAATGGCCCCCACCTTTTTATTTTCCTTTTGGACTCCTTTTTTCACAGCTGCATTTGAAACGTGATGGGTCTTTTTAAAACAATCTCCTCCTCGCCCTCCTCGCCCTCCGTGTTGTTCACGCAGGGTGGTTTCCCAGACGCCGTTGATTGGCGTATCGGCTTTGCCTGTGGCCTCTTCCTCACACAGAATGGAGCTCCCGTTGGCGGATCGCACACCTCCTTTTCGCTTCTGCTTCTCCGACTGTGAAACCTCCCCCTGGTACCTCCATTGACAGCTCAGTAATCCCTGCTTGGGGGAGCAACGTGTCGTCTGTGCTGATAGCATTCAGCGGGCCTTGTAGCGCCTCGGCGGACCCCGCTACAGAGGAGGCGGTGTGGTGCAACTCCAAGGGTGCTGGGGACTCGTGGCACAGGCGGATTAGCGTGAGCCTTAGCGTGAGCCCCCCCCTTTTTTTTTTTCCCCAGCAATGCCCCCCTTTCTAAACGGCCTAGCCCACTCCAGTGGATCAATTTGGTAGGCTGGCAGAGGCAGATTACCCAACTCCGTGCATGCCGAGCTCACGCATCTTCCTGTCTCGGTGACAGCATGGGTGAGGGGGGTTGGGGTGTACAAGCATCTGAAAATACCCAATTCTCTTAATACGCCCCCACTCCTCAATTTCGTTAATAATGTGCTGTGAAAGTGTTTGCCCCGTTACTGATTTCTTGTTTTGCAACAACTTTTTATGATTATGATTTTTTTCTTATTCCTGCTTGGGTCACCCAGCAGCAGCAACAAGTGCAATCAAAGGTTTGTGAGAACTTGCAGCGCTGTGGAGGAATCGTCGTTCATCCACGTTGGAGGCTTTTCCAGCATCAAGGCCTTTTGAAGGTCATTCCACAGCATCTCAGTAGGATTGTGTTCGGGTCGGCACCGACCCGTTTTACATTTTAATGCATGAAAAGAATCACATAACATTTGTTTATTGCATCAAGGCTTTTTGACTTTGTCAGGAAACTTTCAAAATTTCAACAAAATAAAACCCAAAAAAATAATTTTTACTAAATTTTAAAATGGTCTGGTTGAAATTATGACCACTGTATTGTTAGGGTGGGTTTCGACCTGATTATAATAATATCACTATAAAGCAGGGGTCTCAAACTCAATTTACTTGGGGGGCCACTGGAGCTAGAGTCTGGGCGAGACTGGGTCGCATCAGGTTTTCAAAAAACAACAACCAAAAAACGCATTTATTAAAAACAGAAAAATGAATAAACTTTGCTTTGGTTCCGATTTTCTACAATAAAAGCTCTGATAAAACATTCCACTGTTCTCAAATATCTTAATTTTTATTTTTCTACACAAAATAAGATGAAAAATAAATAAATCAAGAATAAAGAAAATCAATCAATTAGTAATAAATAAATATAATAATAACAATAAAACAGCAAATAATAAAAACTTAAGAAAGCACATATAGTTGGTGGGTAGACAAATGATTTTTTTCATATTAAAATGAACAAAGCATTATTAGAGCCCTGTAGACATGACAAAACACGACTATAGTCACATTTATACTTTTTATTTACAACATATTGCGCAACTGCAGGGTCTTGAGACACATGCTAACTCGCAAACTAGAGAGCTAGCGACCTAAACGGTAGCCTTCAAGTTATTTCCTTTAAACTTATATAACCAAAAACTTACCACTTCCACACGGATAGGGAGGACAACTATTAACAGTTATTTAACCTTTAACATGAACATGAATCAAACGTAATAATTTCTTCTGGGTACATGATACCATACAGCATCCATATCAAACTAACATTAAACTTTCATATCAAGGCGGGGGCCTCAAACTAGTGTCCTGCGGGCCACATTTGGCCTGCGGGCCACGTGTCAAATAAGACACATACTAGAATGGAATTTGTAAATGTAGGTCAGTGCTACTAATAGTTTAGACAAACTGTCGTCATACAATGCAAAAAAAAAAAAAAAGTGGGGGGGGGGGTGAAGAGTGGGGATTTCTATGGTGTGACTGTTGGCTTAATGTGTTTGATGACATCACTTCTAAAGAACAAAGGCTGTTAACTCCATCCCCCATCAGTAAAGATCATCTTGTCTTTAGTTCCACCAATAAGTTGATTAGAAATCACCGACTCCTCGTTGTTCTCGCTTTCCTTTTCCACCCAAATATTTTCTACCCAAAAGCTATGAACGTGGATATTTCACCGAGTTGGCCATGATGTGGAACCTTCACGCCAAAAGCGAGCGGGGAGCAGAGATGCGAAAGAGAGAGAGGCTTCCTTTCCAGCAAGCAGGACGTCTCCAGCTTCTGCTAAAAGCCAAACTCTCATTTGGCTTCAAGGTTATCCGATGGGACTTCTCATTCAGTCATCATCTCATCTGAGAACACCTGAGAATATTATTATAGTAATTATTATAGTAGCCACACCTTGGAGGGAGAAACCCTTTTTTGTTGGGAGCTGATATTTTCCTGAAACTTACCTATGCTGCTTAATAAAAAGGGGAGGGGGGCAAGTGTGTTCAGTTCCAAATTGTAAATAGTTCACGGTGTTATATATATATTTTAAATATAACAATAATAATATAATATAATAATAATATAATAATAATATAATAATTATAATATAAAAATATATATAATAAAAATATAATAAATTAATAATAATAATCTAAAATTTTAAATACTACTTGAGCTGACACCAAAAATATCTGTCTGAAGTTATGCTTCACAAAAAGCTGGTTTTCTCTCTTTTTTGTTGGGAACTGATATTTTCCTGAAACTTACCTATGCTGCTTAATAAAAAAAGGGGGGGGGGGGCAATTCAGTTCCAAATTGTAAATAGTTCACAGTGTTATGTATATATTTTAAATATAATAATAATAATAATAATATAATATACTAATTAATAATATAATAATTATAATATAAAAATTATATAAAATAAAAATATAATAAAATTATAATAATAATATACAATTTTAAATACTACTTGAGCTGACACCAAAAATATCTGTCTGAAGTTATGTCTCACAAAAAGCTGGTTTTGTCCCTTTTTTGTTGGGAGCTGATATTTTCCTGAAACTTACCTATGCTGCTTAATAAAAAAAAAGGGGGGGGGGCAAATGTGTTCAGTTCCAAATTGTAAATAGTTCACAGTGTTATGTATATATTTTAAATATAACAATAATAATATAATATAATAATTAATAATAAAATAATTATAATATAATAATTAATAATAAATAATTATAATATAAAAATTATATAAAATAAAAAATATAATACAATTATAATAATAATATACAATTTTAAATACTACTTAAGCTGACACCAAAAATATCTGTCTGAAGTTATGTCTCACAAAAAGCTGGTTTTGTCCCCTTTTTGTTGGGAGCTGATATTTTCCTGAAACTTACCTATGCTGCTTAATAAAAAAAAGAGGGGGGCAAATGTGTTCAGTTCCAAATTGTAAATAGTTCACAGTGTTATATATATATTTTAAATATAACAACAATAATATAAAATTAATAATATAATAATTAAAATATAAAAAAACATATATATAGTAAAAAAATATAATAAAATCATAATAATAATAAAAAAAATTAAATACTACTTGAGCTGACAACAAAAATATCTGTCTGAAGTTATGCTTCACAAAAAGCTGTTTTTCTTCCTTTTTTTGTTGGGAACTAATATTTTCCTGAAACTTACCTATGCTGCTTAATAAAAAGAACAGAAAAGGTAGCAACAAACTAGTTATTCCTGATGAAATACGGGAGTGTAATGTTTGTCAAATTGGTAGCTTCCATGTTCAATGAGTTAGTATCACAAGAAGACGTACAATAAACAATAAACCAAGACTTAGTCTGTACATAGACCAAGGCAATTTTTTACGCTAACCAAAACATACTAGAGATGGTGGCGTACCCCAAGCGAGGTATCTCGGTCCTTCAGTCTGAATGTTTTTCACCTGATTTCCACAGAATTTGTCCAAACTTGTGATTTAGTGACATTTAGTGATTTTGTTTTTCCCTGCATTCCTCCACATTTGTTGGCAATCAAACCCGTGCTTCGTTTCGCTGTCTTTGTTTGCAGCAATTCTGCTTTGTTTGGCAATTGGCACGACTCTTATCATTGAGGAAAGGTAACATGTTTGTGCAAAATGGATATCTGAGCCTGCGTCTCGGGCTACAGAACACATGGTGTTGATCATAAGGACAGCTCATGCTCCGGTCCTGGCAGTCGCAAAGCGACAGAGGGAAGGAATCATGGCATTCCTGAATCCCAATCCAACACAAACAGTTACAGCGACCGCAATTTTTGCTGAATAATTTGCAGATTATGCATATTTTGTCTCTGGTAAGGCACCCATTCCTTCCATGTCATTCTATGAGGATTTCGGGTTGTCCGTCCGGTTTATTTGCTTTTTGCTGGTTTCTTGCTCTGATCAAGGATATTAATATTGTTTAATTCTCCTCTTGTGTTTGGGTCGGCACCAACCCGTTTTACATTTTAATGCATAAAAAGAATCACATAATATTTATTTATTGCATTAAGGCTTTTTGACTTTGTCAGGAAACTTTCAAAATTTCAACAAAATAAAACCAAAAAAAATAATTTTTACTAAATTTTAAAATGGTCCGGTTGAAATTATGACCACTGTATTGTTAGGGTGCGTTTCGACCTGATTATAATAATATGACTATAAAGCAATTTTTGCTGAATAATTTGCAGATTATGCATATTTTGTCTCTGGTAAGGCACCCATTCCTTCCATGTCATTCTATGAGGATTTCGGGTTGTCCGTCCGGTTTATTTGCTTTTTGCTGGTTTCTTTCTCCGATCAAGGATATCAACATTCCCGTTATTAATATTGTTTAATTCTCCTCTTGTGTTTGGGTCGGCACCGACCCGTTTTACATTTTAATGCATAAAAATCTAGTAGATTTGGATTTGTCAGCTTTGACTTTGACTTTGACCACATTTTTTTTACAACTAATTAAAAACAAAAGAGAGTGAAAATGCCACCGAAAAAGGGACCTGCTCCGGAGGAGTTTGAGGAGATCAGGAGCGCACTGGACTCCCTGAGTGCCAATGTTAGCATGGTGCTAACACAGCAGGAGCAGCTACTACGGAGGTTCGGAGCTATGGAGGAAGAGATGAAAAGACTGAGTGCTAGAGACGCCGAAAGGGAGCAAAGGGTCTTGGAGCTAGAACAACGAGTGGACGATCTGGAGCAATATACAAGATTAAATGACATCATAATCACAGGTATCAAAATTCGTCCGCGCTCGTATGCTCGGGCTCTTGTACCTGAGGAGAGAGGGACCGGCGAACCGAGCGATTCTGAATTGAGCTCAGTTGAGCAGCAGGTGATGACCCAGCTACACAACTTGGGAATTAAACTGGAAACGGAACATATCGATTATGCGTATTTTGTCTCTGGTAAGGCACCCATTCGTTCCATGTCATTCTATGAGGATTTCAGCGCAGATAACGCAACCGTAGCCAAGCCGGTCGTTTTTATGCAGATGGATGTAAACACCTGTGCTTACTCACGCCGGCCAATGTGACGAGCAGCCTCTTTAAACGCAGACAGACGCATGCATTTGCATCGTATGAGGGCAGCACAATGAAGTGTGATCGTGGCACAGATTATGTGTGAAGAACAGGATGCTTGCGACTGAACTGAACTGCACGCCTGTTTCCCTCCGAGGGGGAAGCCAGGACGGCTTAAAAGTGGTACAAACTGAACAGAGACACGTCAACTCCACGGTAACGTTCCCCCGACAGAGTTCCTCGACGTTCCGGTAAAGGGATCTTAGAGGTGTTGTCTGTAGAAGCTCGGTGTTCCATCGTTGGTTGCCTCGCAGCAGATGGCGGTGCCAGCAGGCCACGGCGGTGCCAGTAGGTTACGCAATGGAATGATGCTTCTAAGACCCGACTGGAACACGTCATGGCACATACATGTGCAGAGAGACACTTCCCACACAAGCCCCTGATTAATCATCATTTGCAAATATTATGTCAATAGCCATGAATATATGGAGCCAAATATTCCAATAGCATTTGGTTTATTTGCTCAAACGGGAAGAATTGAACAGGGATGGAATATTCCTTTAACCAATCCGATTCAGGTATCTTGTACCCGCTCAAACGGAAAGTTGTCAGGGTGCGTTCTTCTTCGCATTAGCATTAGCATTAGCATTAGCGCCATCTGTGGAACAGAATCCGAACCAGGGGTCTCAAACATGCGGCCCGCGGGCCAAATGTGGCCCGCAGGACACCAGTTTGAGGCCCCCGCCTTGATATGAAAGTTTAATGTTAGTATGATATGGATGCTGTATGGTATCATGTACCCAGAAAAAATTATTACGTTTGATTCATGTTCATGTTAAAGGTTAAATAACTGTTAATAGTTATCCTCCCTATCCGTGTGGAAGTGGTAAGTTTTTAGTCATTTAAGTTGAAAGGAAATAACTCGAAGGCTACCGTTTAGGTCGCGAGCTCTCGAGTTTGCGAGTTAGCATGTGTCTCGAGACCCTGCAGTTGCGCAATATGTTGTAAATAAAAAGAGTATAAATGTGACTATAGTCGTGTTTTGTCATGTCTACAGGGCTCTAATAATGCTTTGTTCATTTTAATCTGAAAAAAATCATTTGTCTACCCGCCAACTATATGTGCTTTCTTAAGTTTTTATTATTATTATTATAGTTATTTATTACTAATTGATTGATTTTCTTTATTCTTGATTTGTTTATTTATTTTTCATCTTATTTTGTGCAGAAAAATAAAAATGAAGATATTTGAGAACAGTGGAATGTTTTATCAGAGCTTTTATTGTAGAAAATCGGAACCAAAGCACTGAAAAAGTTTGCATATTTTTCTGTTTTTAATAAATGCGTTTTTTTTTTTGTTTTGAAAACCTGATCTAAACCCTTCTATACTTTATTCACAAGTCCAGTTTTATTAAAAAATAAAATATAAATCTATATAAAACATGTCCTGAGTTTAATGATAAAATATTATCAAGATTGAATTTGATCTTTTCCTGTTTAAATTGATCCCGGGTGCGTTCTTTCAGCGCATGCTCAGATATGACGTAACACGCAGATCCAGACGTTCTTCACTTTTAAAAATGGAGGCCAGCAATCGGCACTGGACTGTTTTTTTTTTTTTAAACTAAATTCCAAGACTGGACAGACGGAAAAACTGGCAATACGGAGTTATTCCAACAAGTGAAAGAAAAACTCCGGGAAGTCGGTTTCACGTGATGTTGATGTTTACGTTTTACTGGGCATGCCCAGTAAACTATTCTGTTTGATTTTCACGGCGCATGTAGACAAGAGATTGGAATATTCCTTTCCATGGATACCATTGTTTCCCGAAAGGTCATTGGGAAAGAGAAAAAGTGATGATGTAAAACGTGTGAGGTCGTGGTGACATTTTGGAACATTTTTGGTTAGGGTTAGGGTTAGGGTTAGGGTTACCACAAGATTTTTACAATGTAAAAAAAAAAAAAAACGTTCCGTGGCTCAAAAAAGGTTGAAAAACACTTGCTTAAAGGTTCCGCGGACAGCTGACGGACAGTTTGAAGCATGTCAGGAACCCTCAGAGCGAAGCGCCGCCCTGACCCTGGCATTGCCGTGCAAACAGATGGTATCGTAGCTTCCCTTCATTTCCGGGTCCTCTCCGGGCACGTGCATGTCCGCCAGTGGGATATGGGTCAGATGGTCAGCTATCTTCACGGATGCTGCCAAGGAAAGCTCCATTCATTTGGAAACTAAAAGGGTGTTCTCTTGGCTCCTCCTCTTTTCTTGGGTTGTTTTCTATTTGGGTTACGGCGTTATGTGGCTCGCAGAACCTTTAGCATAGCTTCTGCGGTGACGCCGACGGGTGTGTTTTGTACACAAGAGCATTAAAAAAATAAACCATTCATGCCCCGCCAACTGCGCCGGTGGGGGGGGGGACTTCAATGGAAGCGGGCAAGGTGGAAACCAGTAAATCAGTTCTTCTAGCGCCCAGACTCACTTTTCCAATGCGGCTCTAATCCTCCTCCATGCTGTTTCCCCAAGAATCAATTCCATGCCAGCAAACCTTGCCAAGCGCGGTGGCAGGCCAGCTTTGCAACGCCATCAGGAGATATTATTGTTGTTGTTTTAACGTGCCACCGGGCCCCATTTAACGCCGCCTCAAATCACTGCTTGCCCGGCATACAGTAAGTCATTCATATGGCTTACTTACAGATTTATGTATCATAATATCATTTTTGTTTGCATTATAAGAAAAAGTCTAGATGAATCTGGGCTCTTTCATGCTCCACTCTCTTAAAAGCCAACCTTTTCCAGCTCTTTCTTTCACCCAATGTAAGGTGGAACACTCCTTTATGAAGCTCATGTGATCCCCACATACAATATTTGCACTTTTATGGTCATAAAATCATATTTTCTTCTCTGAAAAAGATCCTTTTTTACCTTTTTCCAGGTAAAATGTACAACACACATGTACCGCTGCCACTACTTTTACATCTTTTATATCTTTATATTTCACTGATGATGTTTTTAGTCACGCGTTAGGATTTCGCATTTTGTTCGGCAGCCCTTAAACGCATCGTAGCTGTGCTGAGAATTAAACGCTAACTTGTTTATAATATTTCTTAATATGATTTGAACAATATTAGAGCTCTGGAGACATGAACTAACACCCCTATGGTGGCCTTTACACTTGTATTACGCAACATAGTAGCCGGAAATAAGAGTGTAAAGCTGGGGTGTCAAACTCAATTTACCTGGGGGGGCACTGGAGCTAGGGTCTGGGCAAGGCTGGGCCACATCAGGTTTTATGGGACACATGCTAACTCGCCAACTAGAGAGCTAGCGACCTACACGGTAGCCTCCGAGTTATTTCCTTTAAACTTAAATAGCCAAAAACTTACCACTTCCACACGGAGAGGGAGGATAACTATTAACAGTTATTTAACCTTTAACATGAACATGAATCAAACGTAATAATTTTTTCTGGGTACATGATACCATACAGCATCCATATCAAACTTGCGCGGGCCGCACTGACATTAAACTTTCATATCAAGGCGGGGCCTCAAACTAGTGTCCTGCGGGCCACATTTGGCCCGCGGGCCACGTGTTTGAGACCCCTGGTGTAGTGTCTGTGGTGGTCCATCTACGCTCTTGAGCTTCAAGTTATTTCCTTTAAACTTAAAAAAGCCAAAAACTTACCACTTCCACACGGAGAGGGAGGATAACTATTAACAGTTATTTAACCTTTAACATGAACATGAATCAAACGTAATAATTTTTTCTGGGTACATGATACCATACAGCATCCATATCAAACTAACATTAAACTTTCATATCAAGGCGGGGGCCTCAAACTCGTGTCCTGCGGGCCACATTTGGCCCGCGGGCCACGTGTTTGAGACCCCTGGTGTAGTGTCTGTGGTGGTCCATCTACGCTCTTGAGCTTCAAGTTATTTCCTTTAAACTTAAAAAAGCCAAAAACTTACCACTTCCACACGGATAGGGAGGATAACTATTAACAGTTATTTAACCTTTAACATGAACATGAATCAAACGTAATAATTTTTTCTGGGTACATGATACCATACAGCATCCATATCAAACTAACATTAAACTTTCATATCAAGGCGGGGGCCTCAAACTCGTGTCCTGCGGGCCACATTTGGCCCGCGGGCCACGTGTTTGAGACCCCTGGTGTAGTGTCTGTGGTGGTCCATCTACGCTCTTGAGCTTCAAGTTATTTCCTTTAAACTTAAATAGCCAAAAACTTACCACTTCCACACGGATAGGGAGGATAACTATTAACAGTTATTTAACCTTTAACATGAACATGAATCAAACGTAATAATTTTTTCTGGGTACATGATACCATACAGCATCCATATCAAACTAACATTAAACTTTCATATCAAGGCGGGGGCCTCAAACTCGTGTCCTGCGGGCCACATTTGGCCCGCGGGCCGCATGTTTGAGACCCCTGGTCTAAAATTTCTTTCCATAGTTCCAATGTTTATATTGTCCTAAAAGTAAATATTTTGTGGGTGTTGAAAGACAGCTGGGATAGGCTCCAGCACCCCCGCCACCCTGGTGAGGATAAGCGGTAGAAAATGAATGAATGAATGAAAGAGTATTTCTCGGCTGGCAGTCAGTGACTTAACTGTAATTGCATCTTGTAAAAATGATTTGCAGTAAAAAGTCATTACTGATGCATTACTTCACACACACATCACGGAGATGAAAATATCGCATATTATAATTCATATCATTTTAGTGATGTGTTTTTCGTGTGGCTTATTGTGTTTTGCGTCGTCCAGGGATTTCATGAATGTTTGAGTATGCGTTTTGTTCCGTCATGTTTATATGCTCTGGCGGGGGTGGTTCATGCGCTAACATCACTCCCGGCAGATACTCCACGTAGCGGTGAAGAACGTCCAAAGCCCATCAATAGTTGAAGAGCGGCGTGGTTGTACGTGTCTGTAATGAGGCGTACCACATCGCTTCATCAATATTAAATGCTTGCTTAAGGCCAAAGATGGAAATAAGGTGTGTGCCAGGGAATAATATCCCAGCTGGCTAACATGAGCCCATATTTCACTGATAAAGTATGATTGATCATTGGGATTGGGTTTACTTGTATATTGCAGTATTTCAGTACGGGTATGAGTTCGGCATCCATCATCTCCGACTAAAAAGCATTCAGACATTTGAAGGGCGTAATGAATACATGTTTTACATTTTTTTGGTCATGAAGAATTTGGTTTATCATACGGCATTTGAGTAGCCTAATGTTCTTATCAACAAGGTCATGCTGTGTAATGGCGCCATGTTGAAGGAATCGAGGCATTTGGGTTTTTGTCATATATCAGAAAATGTGTGTGACTGTGGAAAATTAAATGACATTTATGGTGTATAATTTAATAATGTATATGCATTGATGCATTTCACGCCTGTGCTGCCTTGACGAGTTACGCGCCGGGTTTCTAAAGTCGGTGCTGCACAAGTCAGTCATCGAGTGAACATCTCACCTCGGACTTTTCCAAAGGCACCAACAACCGTTGTCATTAAACCTCTAGAACAGGGGTGGGCAAACTTTTTGACTTGTGGGCCGCATTGATATAACAAAATTTCCGAGGGGGGGGGGGGCAGACTATATATTTTACACGTAACAGTCCACCTGGTATTATTGTATCTGTAAAATTGTCATGCAATCTGCTATTATTATTTATTATTTTATATTTAAATATTTTATTTTTATTTTATTTTATTTTTTTTAATATATATAAAAATAATAAAATATTATAATAATTAAAATAAAATTAAAATAATAATTATTATATTATTATTATTATTATTATAATAATATAATATTATTATTATAAAATATGCAAGTATAACAATATTATTATATATAAATAATATAATAATTAGCATTAATATAATAAATATAATAATCATAATAGTTATAATAATAATATAATCATTATTATTTTAATTTTTATTATTATTATGTGCTTGTGTCCCTTTTTTCAGGAGCACTTTGTAAACAACAGACCATGTCAAACAACCAAATTGATACAACCATCAAAAGGTTGGCTCAGGCCATGATGCCAGGTTGTATGTTGAGTTTAAATCAAATACTTTGGAAAGATTGGGCGGGCCGTATTCAAACACTTGGCGGGCCGGATTTGGCCCCCGGGCCGTAGTTTGCCCACCCCTGGCAGGGGTGGGCAAATCCGGCCCACAAAGTGCTCCTGAAAAAAGAGACACAAGCACATAATAATAATAATAATAATAATAATAATAATAATAATAATAATAATAATAATAATAATAATAATAATAATAATTATTATTATTATTATTATTATAATAATTATTATTATTATTAGATTATTAGATTATTAGATTATTATAATTATTATTAGAACTATTATGATTATTATAATTATTATATTAATGCTAATTATTATATTAATTAGCCAACCTTTTGATGGTTTTATCAATTTCGTTGTTTGACATGGTCTGTTGTTTACAAAGTGCTCCTGAAAAAAGGGACACAAGCACATAATAATAATAATAATAATTATTATAATTATAATTATTATTATTATTATTATTATTATTATTATTATTATTATTATTATTATTATTAGAACTATTATGATTATTATAATTATTATATTAATGCTAATTATTATATTAATTATATATAATATTATTGTTGTATTTGCATATTTTACATAATAATAATATAATAATTATTATTTTAATTTTATTGTAATTATTATAATATTTTATTATTTTTTAAATATTTAAATATAAATATAAAATAATAAATAATAATAGCAGATTGCATGACAATTTTACAGATACAATAATACCAGGTGGACTGTTACGTGTAAAATATATAGTCTGCCCCCCCCCCCCCCCCCTCCCCGTAAATTTTGTCATATCAATGTTTGCCCACCCCTGATCTAAACCATATGTGTCAAAGTCGATTTCCGCAGAACCGTTGGAAACCTAGCATGGAGTTGGCCTGCCTTCTGGACCTTATCAAACAAAGCGACTCTTCCGGTATAAAGTACTCCCTTGGCGTTTTCTTTTGAAAAATGGAAACAATATTGGAAATTCACAACCATTCTTACTAAGAGTAGCAGATTCGGACCAAAAGTCAACATAGTTTCACTTAAGTACGCTACCGCTCAAAAGTTTGGGCTTTTTCTTGGCAATCCGGCCATGAAGTCTGAAGTCCTGAAGTCGCCGCTTCACTGTTGATACACTGGTGTTTGATGTTTGTCTTCAACTACACACTCTCAGATATTTGTGCATCGTTTTTATGTCCTCGTTAGACCCAGTTTGTGCCGCTCTCTGATGGGAGTAGTTAACAGTTAAGATATATTTTTTAGATGGGTTTTCTAATAATCTATTAGCCTTATAAAAATGATGAACTTGGATTAGCAGCCATACCAGGAGATTGATGCGGAGGACTGACAGTTGTTGATAGTAGGTCTTTGTGAAATTGATAAAAAATGTTTGTTATATGGAAAAAAATGTTTGTGGTTTTCTTTGGAAAACAAAAAAATTTGCAAGTGATCCCAAACTTTTTATCGGTAGTGTACATGACTAACGGAAAGTAGGCTTTGAGTTTTGGCCCTTTGTGTTATTGAGTTCGTCACCCCTGATCTCAGTTGTCCAAGAAATATACCGAAACACAATATGGAATAATCTGATGCTGCTAGTGTTGTCTCTTGGAAATGTGAGCGGGCAACAGAAAAAAAACAAAAATGTATTTTTTTCCATGAGCGTTTCCGTGCGGGAGGCTTCTCGATGAATCGTTACTTCCTCAAAAATGGTTAATACAGTAAACCTCGCATGTATCGGATTAAATTGTTCCCACTGGTTTTGTCCGATATAAGCGAAATCCGTTATATGCGTATACCGGAAAATGTCCGTTTTACGCATATATGGGATTTATATCCGGTATATGCGTAAATGGGATTTTATCCGTTATAAAAAGGCACTTCCTTGACTATGTTTCCAATGTACCTGGACGCGCAGGCAACGCTGCAAACGCTGCAAATGACGCCGTATAGCGGCCTGTCACGATTCGGCGAATCGGAGCGCCACGATGCGGCCATCCGATATATGCCATGGAAATTTCATGGAAATGCATTGGAACGGTAGTGGAGATTTTGTCCGAAATAGGCGAAATCCGTTATAAAAAAATCCGATATATGCAATGAATTTTTATTGGAAATGCATTACAGAAAAATCGCTTCTTTTTTATCTGTCCGTTGTGAGCGAATTTCCGATATATCCGAGGTTTACTGTATTTCAAAATTCTAGCACACATTCACAGTCGTGAATGCGCTGACTCTGGATTTTCCGATTACTGACCGATCCTAATGGATCTCTGGTGAAATCCCCCCATATTCCTGCTTCTACTGCTCCTTATTCCTAACAGTACTGTACAAAGCGTATGGTCAGGAATATTAAAATCCGGCATCAAAGGCATGTGTATGAGGGAATGAATCGTCCGCCACCCCCCCCCCCCCCCCCACCCCACACAGGTAATTGGAATTAATTGATAGATTGACCGCATTCCAAGTGTGAGATGAGACGTTAAGCGTACGTGTAAATAATTCACATCTTGTATTTGTATTGATCAGGCGGCGCTGCTCTCCACGGGCATCACCGCTACGCCCATCACTACCCCCCCCCCCTTATTTTTTGCATTCCCTTTTTTCCGATGCTAACCTTGTGCTCCCAGCGTTGCTACCCTTACGCCTGCACATCAAACAGAGCATCGAGAGGAAAGTGCGAAAGAGAACGTGAAAGGGAGCTATTTCTTTTACCACGAATCCTCAAATGGGGAATAGACCGATGGAGAGAGGTTGGAAAAAAAAAAAAACGGTAAAAGCCGTGGATCCGAAAAAACTCTTTTGTGCGCGCTCATAACACACAAAGTAATGGAGTGTGTGTGTAACCTTGATGATGCGGGTCAATGGAAATGTGCACATGAGGCTATTGTGTGTTGGTGAAGCCAGGGCTGATGACGTGCATTAAATCCTGTCCGCCACTCCATTAAATCCACCGTACGATGGCCTTGGATCAATGCGAGTAAGGTGAACGCTTCCAATGTGTGATGGTAATGTGCGCCGGGAAGCGAAATCGCCACAATAATGCTAACACGTACAAACATTGTCATCGCTTATTTGAACGAGAAGACCATTTTCCTTGCATTCAGTGGATACGGTGGCGTTCGAGGTTGGGGTAACACGATGTTGCGGTTGCCAAGCAAAACTTAGTATACCAGTCATCTAGACCAGGGGTGGGCAAACCACGGCCCGGGGGCCACATCCGGCCCGCCAAGTGTTTGAATACGGCCCGCCCGTTCTTTCCAAAGTGTTTCATTTAAAGTCAACATACAAGCTGGCATCATGGCCTGAGACGACATTTTCATGGTTTGGCTGTTTTATCAATTTCGTTATTTGATGCGGTCTGTTGTTTACAAAGTGCTCCTGAAAAAAGGGACACGAGCACATAATGATAATAATAATAACAAATAATAATATAAAATAATAATAAATAATAAAAAAAATATTCTTATTATTATAAATTTATAACGCACTTTACATCAAATAAATGATCTGAAAGTGCACATATAGCAGATTGCATAACACTTTTACAGATACAATAATTTCGTTATTTGATGCGGTCTGTTGTTTACAAAGTGCTCCTGAAAAAAGGGACACAAGCACATAATAATAATAATAATAGTAATAATAATATAAAATAATAATAACAAATAATATAAAATAATACTAAATTTATTCTTCTTATTATAAATTTATAATGCACTTTACATAATAATAATAATAAAATAATAATAATATCAAATAATAATAAATAATATCAAATAAAAATAAATTTATTCTTATTATTATAAATTTATAACGCACTTTACATCAAATAAATAATCTTAAATTGCACATATAGCAGATTGCATGACACTTTTACAGATTTAATAATTTCGTTATTTGATGTGGTCTGTTATTTACAAAGTGCTCCTGAAAAAAGGGACACAAGCATATAATAATAATAATAATAATAATAATACAAATAATAATAATAACAAATAATATAATAAAAAAAATAATAAATGTATTATTATAAATTTATGACGTACTTTACATCAAATAAATGATCTCAAAGTGCCCATAAAGCAGATTGCATGACACTTTTACATATACAATAATTCCAGCTGGACTGTTTCGTGTAAAATATTGAGTCTGCCCCCCCGTCAATTTTGTTAAATCAATGCGGCCCGCCAGTCAAAAAGTTTGCCCACCCCTGGTCTAGACCATAGGCTGCCAAACTTGGAGAAATGCACCCAAAGCATATTTGATGACCTAAAAACCAGGACACACAGCTTTGGCAGTGGGATACGGAAAGATGCCTTATATAAGCGAAGACCTGATAGGATTCTATTCTAGGAGGCTCCTCAACATGCTTTGTTTTAACTAAAGTCATGTTTTTGAGTTTCGGTAATATATACTATAATTACCCCCTTTGGGTCTCAAATGTTATGTTGTCATAAGCGACCTGTTGACGCCGACTTAAGATAATGTAACGGCCATTGTTAGGTTTCTGAAGGACAAAAGAATGAAAATAAAGTGAAAAATGAAAAATAAATAAACAAATAAGAGAATAAAGAAAATCAATCAATCAGTAATGAATAAATATAATAATAATAATAATAATAATAATAATAAAACGGCAAATAATAAAAACCTAAGAAACCATGTTTAGTTGGTGGGTAGACAATTTTTTTTTCAGATTAAAATAAAATAACATTTTTGTTATTTATTCTAAATTATTTAAAATATTTGTACACATTACTGTTTAAGCTGTACATTGTTCATATTTGATGTAATCTATTTATTCTCCACATTATTTGTAATTTTTAATTTTTAAATTTTTATTTTTTATTTTTTATTTTTTATTTTTTATTTTTTATTTTTTATTTTTTATTTTTTATTTTTTATTTTTTATTTTTTATTTTTTATTTTTTATTTTTTATTTTTATTACACGGGAGCCAGGTAACTTCACAAAATAAGATGAAAAATAAATAAACAAATCAAGAATAAAGAAAATCAATCAATCAGTAATAAATAAATAAAATAATAATAATAATAAATAATAATAATAAAAACTTAAGAAAGCACATATAGTTGGTGGGTAGACAAATGATTTTTTTCATATTAAAATGAACAAAGCATTATTAGAGCCCTGTAGACATGACAAAACACGACTATAGTCACATTTATACTCTTTTTATTCACAACATATTGCGCAACTGCAGGGTCTCGAGACACATGCTAACTCGCAAACTAGAGAGCTAGCGACCTAAACGGTAGCCTTCAAGTTATTTAAACTTTAAACTTAAATAGCCAAAAACTTACCACTTCCACACGGAGCGGGAGGATAACTATTAACAGTTATTTAACCTTTAACATGAACATGAATCAAATGTAATAATTTTTTCTGGGTACATGATACCATACAGCATCCATATCAAACTAACATTAAACTTTCATATCAAGGCGGGGGCCTCAAAGTAGTGTCCTGCGGGCCACATTTGGCCCGCGGGCCGCGTGTTTGAGACCCCTGAAATAGCGTAAATAAGATAAGAAAAATAAATAACTCATTGAGATAAGATTTTTCATTCACACAATAACTAAATTATAATTAGAAAATGTAGAAAATAAATAATAAAGTGCAAGACGGTGGATCGGGACTCGATGAGCTGGATGACATACCTGGCAACCCTATGATGACTCTGATTTCAATTTGGCAATGAGAAAAAGGTGTTTACATGTCGGGTGTAGTACATGAAATACTCACCGAAGGAGTGCACGCACACACCGTCAGACATACGCAAACATTGGGCGTCTGGTGCGAGGACGTGTTAATGGCGGCACCCAGACAGGCCGACAGGCAGGGTGGGAGACGGGGGGGCCACACAGTGCGCTCTGTCCGGGATCCCACTTATAAACACACCGAGCCCTGAGACCAAATGTTGCCATTCAATACTAAAAACACGCCAACCCGAATGCAAAGGGGGTTTCCAGGCCCGGAAATACAGTTCGAATGCCTCCATTATTGCTAACAGCAAGTTTTGTTTTTTTATTCCTGCTTGTGTAAAATGCAACTTTTGGGAGTGGGTTTTTTCTGGCGGCCACAGACTGCTCCCCCGTGTTTGAGTCTGTCTGGCTGGAAACTGTCCAGCAGCGCTTTGGTCCCGTCACTCAGGGTCTTTGTTTACATGGTGGATCAATAGTGAACTTGCTGCGGGTTACGCTAAGCAGTAGATCTCAACCACAGGAAAATAAACCCTGATTTCTGCCTGGATGCTGTTTGTGGTGCCCTGGAATGGTGAGCTTGCCTGTCGGAGTCGCAGCCAATGAGCTTGTTGTTTTCAGCCTTCATCAACGTACTCGACAGTCCAGGGATTTGGTACTTTAACTATAAGAGACCCAAGTGAAATATTGACCGAAATGAAAGGAAAAAGGGGATTTTGTGTTTCCACCGTGCAGGACCGCCTAGTTCAACCTCACCCTGACTTGTCTTCCAACGAGGGGCGTGTTGGTGGGATGGTGATAGCTGGCTGCCAAGTAGGATGACATTGCAGGAGCAAAGGAATTCAACAAAGAGAACTAATGTGCGGAAGTCTGGCTGAAGAGAATGAAGAGAGTAGTTACTGAGGAACCAATGAATAGAGTAGTTACCGAGGAACTATTGAGTGGTGACTGAGGAACCAATGGACAGAGTAGTTACTGAGGAACCAATGGACAGAGTAGTTACTGAGGAACCAATGAACAGAGTAGTTACTGAGGAACCAATGAACAGAGTAGTTACTGAGGAACCAATGGACAGAGTAGTTACTGAGGAACCAATGAACAGAGTAGTTACTGAGGAACCAATGAACAGAGTAGTTACTGAGGAACCAATGGACAGAGTAGTTACTGAGGAACCAATGGACAGAGTAGTTACTGAGGAACCAATGAACAGAGTAGTTACTGAGAAACCAATGAACAGACTAGTTACTTAGGAACTATTGAGTGGTTACTGCGGAACTAAGGCACAAATTGAGTAGTTACTGGGGAAGTAATGACTAGTTACCGAGGAACTAATGAATAGAGTAGTTACTGAGGAACCAATGAACAGAGTAGTTAATGATGAACCAATGAACAGAGTAGTTACTGAGGAACCAATAAACAGAGTAGTTACTGAGGAACCAAGGAACAGAGTAGTTACTGAGAAACCAATGAACAGACTAGTTACTTAGGAACTATTGAGTGGTTACTGCGGAACTAAGGCACAAATTGAGTAGTTACTGGGAAACTAATGACTAGTTACCGAGGAACTAATGAATAGAGTAGTTACTGAGGAATGAGGAACTAATGAAGATAGTAGTTACTAAAGAACTAAGGCGCATAAAGTTAGAGTAGTTACTGAGGAACTAATGAGGAACTAACGAAGAGGGTAGTTACTGAGGAAACAATGAGGAACTAATGAAGACAGTAGTTACTGAGGAAACAATGAATAGAGTAGTTACCAAGGAACTATTGAGTGGTGACTGAGGAACCAATGGACAGAGTAGTTACTGAGGAACCAATCAACAGAGTAGTTACTGAGGAACCAATAAACAGAGTAGTTACTGAGAAACCAATGAACAGACTAGTTACTTAGGAACTATTGAGTGGTTACTGCGGAACTAAGGCACAAATTGAGTAGTTACTGGGAAACTAATGACTAGTTACCGAGGAACTAATGAATAGAGTAGTTACTGAGGAATGAGGAACTAATGAAGATAGTAGTTACTAAAGAACTAAGGTGCATAAAGTTAGAGTAGTTACTGAGGAACTAATGAAGACAGTAGTTACTGAGGAAACAATGAATAGAGTAGTTACCAAGGAACTATTGAGTGGTGACTGAGGAACCAATGGACAGAGTAGTTACTGAGGAACCAATGAACAGAGTAGTTACTGAGGAACCAATCAACAGAGTAGTTACTGAGGAACCAATGAACAGACTAGTTACTTAGGAACTATTGAGTGGTTACTGCGGAACTAAGGCACAAATTGAGTAGTTACTGGGAAACTAATGACTAGTTACCGAGGAACTAATGAATAGAGTAGTTACTGAGGAATGAGGAACTAATGAAGATAGTAGTTACTAAAGAACTAAGGCGCATAAAGTTAGAGTAGTTACTGAGGAACTAATGAGGAACTAATGAAGAGGGTAGTTACTGAGGAAACAATGAGGAACTAATGAAGACAGTAGTTACTGAGGAAACAATGAATAGAGTAGTTACCAAGGAACTATTGAGTGGTGACTGAGGAACCAATGGACAGAGTAGTTACTGAGGAACCAATGGACAGAGTAGTTACTGAGGAACCAATGAGTAGAGTAGTTACTGAGTAACCAATAAACAGAGTAGTTACTGAGAAACCAATGAACAGACTAGTTACTGAGGAACTATTGAGTGGTTACTGCGGAACTAAGGCACAAATTGAGTAGTTACTGGGAAACTAATGACTAGTTACTGAGGAACTAATGAATAGAGTAGTTACTAAAGAACTAAGGCGCATAAAGTTAGAGTAGTTACTGAGGAACTAATGAGGAACTAAGCAAAGGAATTCAACAAAGAGAACTAATGTGCTGCAGTCTGGCTGAGTCCTGAAGGTACCTGGACTGCAGTTTGGGCTGCTGGTCTGTGAAACAGGGGGAGCTGATTGGGGTCTGACATACGTTACATCGAATGTGATTTTAACTAGCATGCTACTCGTCCCACAACAGGGGTATGAATCAATGAACCAGGAACAGGACTCTATGATGCTGGGATTATGTGTGAACATACGTAGCTGTAGAACTGAATCCCTGGGAAATCGTTCACATGCGCTGCTGCTTGAACATCAGGACTAGAATGGTTAGACTAGACTAGTGTGTTTAGGTGCTTTCACACTTGCCATGCTATTTCATTTGATGTGACCTGAAGGCTATTTGCTCATTAGCTGCAGGATGTCCCCAGCCTGTGGTCCTTCAGGGTTTCCACACTAGCAGCTCACATGTTGAATTAAAGGTCTCACTTTACAGTAAGATGCATAAAAGCACAGTAGTTACTGAGGAACTAGTGAATGGAGTAGTTACTGAGGAACTAATGAAGAACTAATGAAGAGGGTAGTTACAAAAGAGCTAAGGCGCATAAAGTTAGAGTAGTTACTGAGGAACTAATGAAGAACTAATGAAGAGAGTAGTTACTAAGGAACTATTGAGTGGGGACTGAGGAACAAATGAGTAGAGTAGTTACTGAGGAACCAATGAACAGAGTAGTTACAGAGGAACCAATGAACAGAGTAGTTACAGAGGAACCAATGAACAGAGTAGTTACTGAGGAACCAATGAACAGAGTAGTTACTGAGGAACCAATGAACAGAGTAGTTACTGAGGAACCAATAAACAGAGTAGTTACTGAGGAACCAATGAACAGAGTAGTTACTGAGGAACTATTGAGTGGTTACTGAGGAACTAAGGCACAAATTGAGTAGTTACTGGGGAACTAATGACTAGTTACTGAGGAACTAATGAATAGAGTAGTTACTGAGGAACTAATGAGCAACTAATGAAGAGAGTAGTTACTAAAGAACTAAGGCACATAAAGTTAGAGTAGTTAATGAGGGACTAATGAAGAGAGTAGTTACTGAGGAAACAATGAGGAACTAATTAAGACAGTAGTTACTGAGGAAACAATGAATGGAGTAGTTACCAAGGAACTATTGTGTGGTGACTGAGGAACAAATGAGTAGAGTAGTTACTGAGGAACCAATGAACAGAGTAGTTACTGAGGAACCAATGAAAAGAATAGTTACTGAGGAACTATTGAGTGGTTACTGAGGAACTAAGGCACAAATTGAGTAGTTACTGGGGAACTAATGACTTGTTACTGAGGGACTAATGAATAGAGTAGTTACTGAGGAACCAATGAGTAGAGTAGTTACTGAGGAACCAATTAATAGAGTATTTACTGAGGAACAAATGAAGAACAAACGAGGAAGGAATAACTAAGGCACATATTTTAGAGTAGTTACTTGTAGCTTACTCAGTAACTACTCAGTTCATTGTAGAGTAGTTATTGAGGAACTAATGACTAAGGCACACACATTTACAGTAGTTACTGTGGAAATAGTCAGTGGTTACTGAGGAAATAAAGCACAAATTGAAAGTACTTACTGGGGAACCTATGAGTAGTTACTGAGGACCTAAGCCACATAAAATTAAAGTAATAACGTAACTACTACTAACGTATTAAGTAACACGGAACTAATGACTAAAGCTCAGTGATTGAAGAACGAATGAATAACTAATGAGTAGAGTAGTTACTGAGGAACTCGGGCACATACATTTAGAGTAGTTACTGTGGAACGAATGAGGATTAATGAGTAATTTTGTGTATCTTATCCTAAAACGGCATTACCTGTGTCACGGTCAACCAAAATACAAAGATGCTTCATTAAGTGGTTTGTCATTAAAATGACGTTGTCCGTATGTGCTATGATAAACGTAACAATAACAAATGTTCGTTGTCCGTATGTGCTATGATAAACGTAACAATAACAAATGTTTGTTGTCCATATGTGCTATGATAAACGTAACAATAACAAATGTTCGTTGTCCATATGTGCTATGATAAACGTAACAATAACAAATGTTCGTTGTCCATATGTGCTATGATAAACGTAACAATAACAAATGTTTGTTGTCCATAATTACTATGATAAACGTAACAATAACAAATGTTTGTTGTCCATAATTACTATGATAAACGTAACAATAACAAATGTTCGTTGTACGTATGTACTATGATAAACGTAACAATAACAAATGTTTGTTGTCCATATGTGCTATGATAAACGTAACAATAACAAATGTTTGTTGTCCATATGTGCTATGATAAACGTAACAATAACAAATGTTCTCCTCTCCCTAGTAACCATCTCTACCAGTGTGTCCTTTGATGGTCTGCTGGTGACCGGCCTCTACACCTCCACGCCCGTCCAGTCGGCTCCCATCCCCGCACCGGCTGCCTTTGGCTTCGGTAAGTCTTTGTGAGATGTAACCCTCGGATAGGCGTCCTCGGCAACGATGCCTAGCCCCTCCCTCTGAATTGAGTACGATGAAGTTGCACGGTGCGCCCGTCCCAGCTCAGTCATCCACATCCGTTCCCAGAATATGACCACTTCCCCACTCCCGTTGTGGCGGGCGGTGATGGATGAAGAGTGGAAATGAAGTGACTGTTGCCAGAATTTGAATGTCATCCAAGGGAGGTGAAAAGTTCACGTGTGAATAGGAAATGAAAACAGGACTTTGGAGAATACAAAGTGGCACAAAAGAGGGAAATTAGATCCAGTCATTGACGGTTAACTAAGTGTTCCAACAACATGATGCTGATAATTACATTTGGAATAAAATAAACAAAAAAAACCTAAGAACGTTTGAGACGGTATAGGTGAGGAGTGGGCAAATATTTTGACTTGTGGGCCTCATTGAGTTATCAAAATTGTCCGGGGGGGGGGGCAGAACATATATTTAACACAGACACACTTTTTTATGCTTATAATTTTCCTGAATTATTTGTCTAATTTTATCTGTAAAAGTGTTATACTATCAGCTGTATGTTCTCATGTCCCTTTTTTCGGGAGCACTTTAAACATCAGATTTTTTTTTTTTTTTTTTTTTTTACAAAAAACGGTAAAATTAAATTAGGTTTTTTTTTTTTTTTTTTTTTTTACAAAAAACTTTTTTTTTTTTTTTTTTTTTTTTTTTTTTTTTTTTACTCAATAAGACATCCAACTAGCAAGTCATGTTGCCAGTTTGTATGTTAAAGTTGAAATACTTAGAAAGCAACTCGCGGGCCGGATTCAAACGCTTGGTGGGCCGCATGTAGCCCCCGGGCCGTAGTTTGCCCACCCCTGGTATAGGTGTTTGTAGGTGTAATTTATTAGTAGTAGTAGCAGTACTATTTAAAATGTATTATTGATGAGTGTATCAGTTACTCAAGGCTGCATGTGCTTAACACGCAGGCCTCACAGCTAGGAGATCCGAGTTCAATTCCACTCTTGTGAGAAAACGCAGTAGAAAATGAATGAATGAATGAATGAATGAATGAAAGTTTGCCCTTTCATTGGAGGACAAGTGGCATAGAAAATGCATGGATGGCTGCCTTTGTTTACCATAGGGATCCAGAGCCCATTGGGAGGCTGATGTCATTGCAGCACCCCAATGAATTTTTTGGACACCACTGGCCTCACCGATTACTTGAATGACAAGAAGACATCAGGAAGGGGTCTCGGATCTCAAGTCATGCAGGTGTACCTAATGTTGTGTCTGGTGAGCATAAATGTTGCACATTGACTGTACACTGTACACTGTACATGCAAATCGTAGTCTATAGAAACGGATGGTGGAAAAAAAGCTAAAACACACGGTGCCATGGCGTCTTCCTGTTGCGATACATCTGTCAGCCACATGCTGGCCTCCCCAACAGCTGTACACAGCTGGAGCGCCGAGTGTATTTCTTCATTGAAGTCTGCGTGTGTTCATGTATCCGGCTCCATTAAGAAGGATTAGAGCCACACCCCGTCTCCAACGCTAAACGCTACAACACCAGGGTTGTGAAAGTCCCTCGTCGAGTTGCGTGACCCGCTCAGGTCACAACAGCAGATGCAAATCATGACAGGACTCCTCCGTATCTTGCTCTTCAAAGCTTGCATCTCTGGCGCCGTGTCAGCAGTTTTCTTTTTCTCTTTAATACGCTTGATGAGACGCTCAGCCATATTGTACGCGGCCAAATTCCCTTCCACCTTAAGGGCTAAAGTATAAATGTTGTGATAGTCTTTTTTAGGAAACGTGGATTTACGCCTGCACATGCTTTTAATGTGTTGCCAGGAAGCCTGGTCACCAAGTGTGGCTTCATCTCAGCTTCGGTATCCTCTTTGTCCACAAATGATGTCACATGGCTTTATTTTTATTTATGGAGACACATGAAATCTGAAATAAATTTTTATTTATGGAGACACATGAAATTTCATTCATTCATTTTCTACCGCTTTTCCTCACGAGGGTCGCGGGGGTGTGCTGGACCCTATCCCAGCTGTCTTTGTTCGAGAGGCGGTTTACACCCTTTAATTTAATTTAATTTAATTTAATTTAATTTAATTTAATTTAATTTAATTTAATTTAATTTAATTTAATTTAATTTAATTTAATTTAATTTAATCTAATCTAATTTTATTTTATTTTATTTTATTTTATTTTATTTTATTTTATTTTATTTTATTTTATTTTATTTTTTTTTATTTTCATTCATTCATTCATTTTCTACCGCTTTTCCTCAAGAGGGTCGCGACGGGTGCTGGAGCCTATCCCAGCTGTCTTTGGGCGAGAGGCGGGGTACACCCTGGACTGGTGGCCAGCCAATCACAGGGCACATATAGTCAAACAACCATTCACACTCACATTCATACCTATGGACAATTTGGAGTGGCTAATTAACCTAGCATGTTTTTGGAATGTGGGAGGAAACCCGGAGTACCCGGAGAAAACCCACGCATGCACGGGGAGAACATGCAAACTCCACACAGAGATGGCCGAGGGTGGAATTGAACCCCTGGTCTCCTAGCTGTGAGGTCTGCGCGCTAACCACTCGACCTCCGTGCAGCCCATGCATATTTGACAATAAGTTGATTGATCATTTTGACATTGGTCAATCTCAGATTTGTTCCAATTTTTCCATTAATTTATCCCATAGGAAATAATGGAAAAATGAATGAAAAATTGAAAAATGAATGAAAAATAAAAAAAAAAGAACATCACAGCAACAGTAAAATATGGCGGAGGTAGTGTGATGGTTTGGGGTTATTGCCGCTTCAGGACCTGGAAGACTTGCCGTGAGAAATAGAAGCATGAATTCTCTTGTCATAAAACCAGTGAGCATGCAAGGAAGTCGTTTTTTTTTTTATGGGGGGGGGGCATGAGCTAGTGGAGACAAACGCATAAACAGACGCCACAGCATGGGTGGAACATTTGATTGGCTTTCATGCTTTCTGAACAACAATCGTCTTCACGCCGCATTGGTAATAAAAGTGTGAGAATTCAGGGGGGACTGACTTTTCACGGCGTCGTCGGAACCCGACACCCCCTCGTTGTCAAATTAGCTTCAAGTACGAGTAAGCCAACGGGGGCTGTTGGTTGGGGTAATACATATGAACAACGTCTCGCTCGCAGCTCGTAGTCAGGACGCCCACCACAAGCCGCCGGGTGGCTGACCACAGACCTTTACGCGTCTGTGTTCGTGCACCACTGTGGCGACTGCGGCTTCTGACAATAAAAAATAAAAAAAAAAACGTTATGCTCGAATGAGGTGCTTGAGAAAGGTGGATTATTTGGGAGTTTTTATTTTTATTAATTATTTTCAAACACAAAAGTAGCAAAATTGTCTAATAAAATGAATGAAATCCAAGGCAGTAACATTGTAATTGTGAATGCAGTACTGTATTGGCCACTAGGTGGCGTTGTTCAGTAAGACAGGCACTAGACTCCTTTTTAATGTACCCTATGGCAGTGATTTTCAACCTTTTTTTGAGACATGGCATGTTTTTTTAAATTGGAAAAATGTAAAAAAAAAAAAACTCAAACCACCTCACGGGCATCATTGCTGATCAACATAGTCCGGTTTTCATTTTAAGTAAGGGGGGTGCTCATAAACAGGCTTTAAGAACACACATGATAACGATACAACATCGGTAAAAAGTCAATTTTACATCATAAACATGTCGCCTATTAAATTTCCCTTCCCACCGCGGCGAGCCAGTGTGATTTTTTTTTTTGGGGGGGGGGGGGTTCATCGCCAGCATCCACTTGTTATGTGGGTTAGTGGGTAAAGAGGTCGGTTCGGGTTGATCGTCTCGTGAAGTTCGAGAGCCTGTAAGCGGAGACGCCCGTCTGAAAAGCAACACGAGTCTGGCCTGACTCAGTGACTCCAGAATTCCAACTGCTTCATGTTTTTCCCCCCTCTTTTGACTTTTATTCCATTCCGAGGTCTTTGTTTCCATTCCAAGATTTTGGCTCCCCTGAAAGGAACTTAAACTGGGGGGTTTCTGTTAAAAACAAGAACAAATAACCTTTTTTTTTTATTATTAATCTGTCCTGATTTGTACACCAGTTATCAGTGGTGCACTGATTCGTCCAATCACATGGAGACGTAATGGAAGGAAAGTCTGGAATTCCGACTGGATTGGGAAATTAATGAGC
Organism: Doryrhamphus excisus; assembly: GCF_030265055.1. Classification (NCBI taxonomy): domain Eukaryota; kingdom Metazoa; phylum Chordata; class Actinopteri; order Syngnathiformes; family Syngnathidae; genus Doryrhamphus; species Doryrhamphus excisus. The sequence goes on from NC_080471.1 coordinate 2,155,772, forward strand.
GGAAAAGCCAACAAAGCGATGAATTTAAAGCGATGAGCACAGAAACGGAGCGGAAATTTGGACAAAGTGTGCATGACAAGTGGCGGCGAGCGTGTCGGTGATATCGGAGAGGGGGTGGCGAGATGACGGGGGTGGCGTGCCATCATCACACCCGGTGTCGGGAGCGCCTGATTGGTGTTGCAGATGCTGAGCTGCTTAGAAAGCGGTCATTGATGGATGGCTCGTTTTTGCAGGGTGATGTTTATTTTCTTGTTCATTTGCATATTTGTACGCTTTTTGCCGCGTTGGTGGCTTTTGGTGCTCGTTTTTTTTTTTTTGGCTGGCTGACAAAGAGACAGCTTAGTGACGGGGACATCCAAGCCCGCAGTCTGTCGTCATGACGGATGGCCTCCTGCTAACACACAACCCATTAGAGATGAAATTCTGCTGCACCTTGACCCCGCGGAGGCGGGGCCTGCTTTTGCCAAAATAATAATAATCATCTTTGAAAATAAACAGTGAAAGATGGCCTTTATTTTGTATTACACAATTATGTATTTAAATTGCTTTCAATTGCGCAGTCATCCATCTTCAATCTGAAGGTCGGCTGTCTCGCTGCACATTTAGATTGAACGTCACACGGAATGTCAGATTATCAAATATGGCAGCTCGTCATGTCGGTATTTACACAAATACACTCACACCGGGATGCTTGTTTTGGAGCTTCTCCCTCACACGCATCTCAAAATCCCATTAGACCACAAGCGTGCTTCCACGTACATACTATACCCGACATACCAACCAACCCCCCGCAATGCACCTCATCTATGCGGGGAAGCGGAGCACGAAAGCGGGGGGAAGGATCTGGGCGAGGGAAGGCGTTCCCGTGGGGAGAGAAGCTGTCAGTCCCTGGGAGACTTCAAACACGCCGCCTCCCTGTGATCAACCCGCTTCCTGGTTTCTCTGCTGACAGCTCCCTGACTACGCCGCTTTACGCTCCCCGTGGAGGAGACGCTCACGTACGCACTTGCTCACTCGGTACCGGGACAGCGCCCGCATTCTCCCGCTTACCTATTCATTCCACGACACGTTCTCGCGTTTAGGATGCACATCTCTGACACATCCTTCGTCGGAACAACCTTGAACACCGACAAAGTTCTCCAACTGTTGATGCTTAACTTGGACTTGAAGCTGAGGATGTTAATAATAATCATAATTGATAATGATGATGATGACTTATCCAAGCCATTACTCCCCCCCCCCCGCTCAAGGCTGCGACACCTGAAGCTCCTCGTGATGGATTCATTAGCGCAGAAGATGAAACGAGTTGTCAGTGGGAATGTTATTTGTGCTCCTGGAGCCGCAAACTCGGAAGCGGGATCGGCATTGTTGTTGTATATCTCGCTGTGCCCTCGCTCTCCATCTCCTCCACCGTGACAAGAAGCTGATAACAGGTGGCTAAATATTTGCCTCCTCCGACTCCCAAGGACGCTCGGGTGATGATGCGTCAAGTCCGTCCGTGTTCCAGCACAAAAGTTAAAAGCGAACCTTCAAAGAATTTCCAGAACGGCTTCCATGATTAATTCAAGACCGGGAACCAGACCAGTGCATGAGTGATGACCATAGCCCACTTGATGGTGGAGATGCACCTTCAGCTTCCACTGCTTCACTTGCGATGGACTAGTGTAGTTCTCTTGGGAAAAACACAACCTCTCTTTGGAAGTGAGGCCCCCCCGCAGGGGCCCCCGGTCCATGCATATGAAGTAACTCTTCTACTCCTGAACTACAGCACACTAAAGGGTAAACATCTAGCTAAATATTCACGTCCAATGAGCATCAGTGCAAAGACATCAATAAATGTAGTATGTTTTTTTTTTAATAGGGTTGGGTGGTACGGACCTTAGCATGCATTATGATATTTTTGGGATGCATCACCATATACGTACATCCATATGGAGGGCACCATACATGTCTATTATACACTCTCTAATGGTAATGGTAATGGTTTTATTTCATTTGAACATGCATACATTTGTTCACGTCCTGCTTTTCTAATATAATTTTTTTAATGAAATGAAATGAAATGAAATTAAACTAAATTAAATTTTATAAAAAATACAATTTATAAAAATACAATTTATATATAATACAATAAAAATGAAATGAAATAAAAATAAAATAATATTTTATAAAATACAATTTTTGTTTTATTTTATTGAAATGAATTAAAATGAAATGAAATGAAATAAAATAAAATAATATTTTATAAAAATACAATTTTAAAATAAAATAATATTTTATAAAAATACAATTTTATTTTATTTTTTTTCATTTCATTTCATTTTAATTCATTCATATTTTAATTCATTTCAATAAAATAAAACAAAAATTGTATTTTTATAAAATATTATTTTATTTTTAAATTTTTAATTAAATTATTTTTAATTAAAATGAAATGAAATGAAATAAAATAAAATAATATTTTATAAAAATGCAATTTTATTTTATTTTATTTATTTATTTATTTTAATTTTATTTTTTTATTTTATTTCATTTCATTTTAATTCATTTCATTTCATTTCATTAAAAAAATTATCTTAGAAAAGCAGGACGTGAACAAATGTATGCATGTTCAAATGAAATAAAACCATTACCATTACCATTACCATTACCATTACCATTAGAGAGTGTATAATAGACATGTATGGTGCCCTCGATATGGATGTACGTATATGGTGATGCATCCCAAAAATATCATAATGCATGCTAAGGTCCGTACCACCCAACCCGAAAAAAAAACATAAATAAAATTTTATAAAAATACAATTTATAAAAATACAATTTTATTTTATTTTTATGAATTGTATTTTTTATAAAATTTTATTTTATTTTTTTTATCTAGGATTAAATTAAATTAAATTATATTAGGAAAGCAGGATATATATATTTTATATATAAAATATATTTATATAATATATTTATATAAAATTTAATTTAATTTAATTTTTATTTGTCACGTACCAAAGTACTCGGTGATATGAGCATCCAATGCCATAATGTGTACCATAGTGCGTGTCAATATAGTGATATATATATAGCACATCATGACTGGTTCAAGACTCTTCATCCTTGTATTTAGCAAACATCAACTGCTTGTATTGTTTCTTGAATTGGCTCATCGTTGTGCATTGTTTGATTTCCTTACTCAATCCATTCCATAGTTTGATTCCACATACTGAAATGCTATGGCTAGCATAACGTAGTCCTAGCATAGAAGTGTTTCAAATGTACTTCTTCCCTGAGATCATATTTCTCCTCTCTTGTAGAGAAGTACTGGATGACATTTTTAGCTAATTGCTTATTTTTAGCCTTATGCATTATTTTAGCTGTTTGAAGATGAACTATATCAGCAAGTTGAAATATTTGTCATTTTACAAATAAGGAGTTAGTATAGGGGTGGGCAAACTTTTTGACTCGCGGGCCGCATTGAGTTAACAAAATTGTGCGGGGGGCCAGAACATATATTTAACACACATGATTTTACGCATATAATTTTAATAATTTTAATAATTTTAATAATTTTAATAATTTTAATAATTTTAATAATTTTAATAATTTTAAGAATTTTAAGAATTTTAAGAATTGTAAGAATTTTAAGAATTTTAAGAATTTTAAGAATTTTTACGCTCATAATTTTACGCCCTGAATTATTTGTCTAATTTTATATAATATCAGCTATATGTTTTCATTTCTCCTTTTTTCAGGAGCACTTTAAACATCAGATACATCAAACTACGATTTTTTTTTTTTTTTTACTGAATAAGACATCCGACTTGAAAGTCATGTTGCCAGCTGGTATGTTAAAAGTTGAAATACTAAAAAGCAATTGGCGGGCCGGATTCAAACGTTTGGCGGGCCGCATGTGGCCCCCGGGCCGTAGTTTGCCCACCCCTGAGTTAGTATGTTCTCTGTAGGCGGCATTATGAATTATCCTTACTGGCCTTTTTTGCAGTACATTTAGCCAGTGAAGATTGCTTTTATAGTTATTATCCCATATTTCCACACAATAAGTAAGATATGGTAGAACCAGAGAGCAATAAAGAGTGTGGAGTGATTTCTGATTGAGAACAAAATTTTGCTTTGTTCAATATTGAAATATTTCTGGCCACCTTATGTTGTATATTTGTAATATGAGGTTTCCAGCTCATATTTTCATCTATTGTGATCCCCAGAAATTTATTTTTCGTTCACTTTTTCATTGTTTACACCGTCTATTTGTATTTGCTGGTGTCCTTTCTGCTGTTAGCAAACTGCATGATTTTAGTTTTATTTAGGTTCAAGGACAATTACACTTTTCATCGCTGAAACCAGTCTCTAGTTGTGCAAATTTGCCGCACCATGAATGTTGATTAATTACTTCCAGAAGATGAACTATATCAGCAAGTTGAAGTATTTTGTGATTTTAGAAATAAGGAGTTAAGGAGTTAAGGCATTATGAATTATCCTTACATGAGAAAATGTACAAATTTTTGATACGGCTGTACATATATTGCATGCAAAAAAAGGAGAAGCTTGACTTTGGCTTTCAAAGCTGGTGTCCATTTTCTTTATTATGCTCTTTCACTTTTTTCCTGTCGGAAAGCAGCAGGCGTAGGCTGTTTCTCCAATGTGCGGTCGCTGCCATGCTGAGAGATTGGTTCCGTGCCAGAAAGCATGAGAGTTAGAAATATAGATGGCATTTGACTCAAAAAAGAAACCAAAAAAAAAAAAACCCCTCAGTTTGGCATATTTCTGTGCACGCTAGTGGGTTTGCATCAGTCCAGCACAAAAGGCGAGCTGACTTTGAAGTGTACTCTTTGTGGCGTCATGTTCCAATACCTCCACATGCACCTTGCAAAGTGAGTGGGCAGCTGTGGGCCGGGTGTGCAAACGCCGGGGAAAGTGATTTTACAAAGCCTTCTCCAGCCTCTGAGCTCTATTCATATTTAAAGTTGCCTTGCAGGGAGCGTTTGGAACAGTTGAAGTGCCCCTGACTCTGCAAGACGAGGAGGATGTGCGATGCTTGGGCAGCCCCCCCCCCCCCCCTCGGACGTGTCTGTCCACCTTTTTTAAAAGCCTGAAAGAAGAATCAGAGTACAACTTGTCCGATGTGACCCATATTTTTGCCAGTAAAAATAGTTGTTAACCTTTCGCGTTGTTGGCCCTCCTTCCGAGAGCCGGGCTGTTGTCGTGATTGGTTCACTGCCTCCCAGCGCTCCCCTTGCCGGTCCCGCCCGTGTTCGCGATCAAACGCATGTCAACGCATGCCGGCGCCGACATGCTTCCGCTTCACCTGTCGCCGCAGGACGGCTTCATTCTCGGCATGTGCGTCAGGACGCCGCACCGCCGGCGTGTTTATTTTACCATGCCATGCAAGCGACGTGGGTGCCAGAAATTAGCACAAGTCAAATCAGATTAATTAATCTTGACGAGTCGCGTCGCATTAAAAATCAAATTAGCCCGGGCGCCCGCCGGTGAAGCTGCCGTGACGCGTGCCCGCCGAGCCACAGTGACACACATCCACGCATCCAGGCTCATGGCTGCCACTGATGGATGGATGGAGATGGATGTTGGAGGTCTCGGGGTGGACAAGATGTTGCCGCTCAAGGACTACGAGGCCAAGGGTAATGGGAACTTGGGGACTTTGCCGCCGCCCGCTGTGGAAAGCTCCCCCACAGGGCTTCATTGACTCCGCCGTGGCCTCTCGGTCGTATTTCACCCTGATGGCTCATAACATGGACTTATCTTCTGCTCGGACTGATCCAGCTTGGTCATTCAAAAATGGTCATTCACATTTTGCAAGAGTTTTCATAGTAAAATGAAGATTTGAGCTCAGAATGTGGCACTTTAAATAAGTTAGATATATTACGTTAGCATATTAAGAAGAAGTAAGCATGCTAACGTATGTAACCTATGGGATTAAGCAGCACAGAAAATGGATGGATGAATGAAAAAAGGAAATTTTCACTCACTTTTCTTAATCTTATTTCATGAACTCAAACCCAGCCATTTCTCCAAACAACCCGTTCGGTACCGCCCATTTTACACGATTTCCACTGATCTTTCGAGGCACACAGAATATTGTGTTGTATGGTTATAAGAACATGGACCCACCCAAAAGTTAGATTAGACCAGGGGTGGGCAAACTTTTTGACTCGTGGGCCGCATTGATTTAACAAAAAAGGGGGGGGGGGCAGACTATATATTTTACACGTAACAGTCCACCTGGTATTATTGTATCTGTAAAAGTGTCATGCAATCTGCTATTATTATTTATTATTTTATATTTATATTTAAATATTTTATATTTAAATATTTTATATTTAAATATTTTATATTTAAATATAAAATATTTAAATATAAAATATTTAAATATTTAAATATAAAATATTTAAATATTTTAAAATTTTTTATTATTATTATTATTATTATCATCATCATTATGCTTGTGTCCCTTTTTTCAGGAGCACTTTGTAAACAACAGACCACATCAAATAACAAAATTGATAAAACCATCAAAAGGTTGGCTCAGGCCATGATGCCAGTTCGTATGTTGAGTTTAAATGAAATACTTTGGAAAGAACGGACGGGCCGTATTCAAACACTTGGCGGGCCGGATGTGGCCCCCGGGCCGTAGTTTGCCCACCCCTGGATTAGACTCTTGTCTTCCATCAGGAAAAAATGTTAGTATCTACTTTTTTTATTTTTTTTTAGTATTCAGCAATAGAACATAGGTAAGTTTCAGGAAAATATCAGTTCCCAACTAAAAAAAAGGGATTGGGAACTCTCAAATTTTAATCTAAATCATTTTAATCTCACTTCACCCATGCTAATTTGCACCACTTTCATACCTGTTCATTGTTCATTATTTACTTTAGTAGTTGTAATTTTATTATTTATTATTTGCTGCACCGGGGTTCCGAGAGGAGCCTATCCCAGCTGTCTTGGGGCGAGAGGCGGGGTCCACCCTGGACTGGTGGCCAGCCAATCCCAGGGCACATATAGACAAACAACCATTCACACTCACATTCATACCTATGGACAATTTGGAGTCGCTAATTAACCTAGCATGTTTTTGGAATGTGGGAGGAAACCGTAGTACCCGGAGAAAACCCACGCATGCACGGGGAAAACATGCAAGGAATTGAACCCTGGTCTCAATAGCTGTGAGGCCTGTGCGCTAACCGTTCATGCACCGTGCAGCCCCTACAGTTAGATTACTGTCTTAGAATATAAAGAATGATTTATGCTCACTATAAACCTTGCAATCCTACTTCCCCAGGTGTTCCCAGGTGCATGTTTTTGGAATGTGGGTGGGAACCGGAGTGCCCGGAGAAGCATGCAAACTCCACACAGAGAGGGTGGGATTGAACTAGGGTCTCCGAGCTGTGAGGTATGCGAGCTAACCACTCGTCCACCGTGCAGCCCATGTATAGCATATTTGACAATTAAGTTGATTATGATCATTTTTTCCATTAATTTATCCCATAGGAAATAACGGAAAAACAATCAACAGCGTTTTCAGTGGAACCTGTTGGTCTGTTGACAAACTCATGAAGTCCCAGTTCCTGGTGTTCTTATTATGACTACAAAGTAAACATACGCAAATCTGCATGGCATACATCACATTAGCGTGTGTGTCCGGGTGTGCCTCGGAGATGGATGGCTGCACAGTCAGGTGAAGGTCTCATCCATCAACCAGGGTGTGCGACTCCAAAACAACACTTTGTTTCATTTTGAGCAGCATTCATTCCAATGACGGCATGTTAGCGCAAGGGGCTGAATAATGATCAGGCTTGACTTTTTTATTACATTTATCATTTATGCTTGTTAGACACCACGGGGAGGCAATATAGTCTTTGCTTTCCGGTGTGGACGTATGTATGTTCTTGGGAATGTGTGACTGTGTTGACCACCATCCATTATGGACTGTTTATGTTATGTTTGTGGGAATTACAAAGAATACTGTGAGGCAATGAAGCTAGGGAAAAGTGTAGTCCAGAAAACAGTCAATAGAGATCTCTACACATTAAATAACACCCCTATAGTAACTTTTACACTTGTATAACCAAATATAGTTGACATAATCAGAGAAAATAAACATTTTAGACAGGAGTCCCGGGTTGTTGTTATGGTTTATGAAACATTTTATGGTAATGGTAATGGTTTTATTTCATTTGAACATGCATCAGATTCCAATTGAGTGCATCCCATAATCAGTTCCCAGTTCCACATGTCCAAAAGGAGTAGGAAGAAGCAAAGCTTATTAAATCCTACCCCTCCATCTGGTACTTGTACAATCAGTAACTGTTACATTTGTTCACTTCCTGCTTTCCATAATACAGTTTTTTTTGTTTTTATTTTTTATTCTTTTTTAAATTTTTTAAATTTTTTTATTTTTATTTTTTAAATTTAATTAATTTTTTTTGTTTTTAAATATATTTTGTTCACTTCCTGCTTTCCTAACATAATTTAAGTTTTTGTTTTTATTTTATTTTATTTTATTTTATTTTATTTTATTTTATTTTATTTTATTTTATTTTATTTTATTTTATTTTATTTTATTTTATTTTATTCCATAATAAATTGTTATTTCCATAAGTTTTTTTTTTTTAAATAATAGTTTTTTTGACTAGCTTTTTAACGTATCCTAGCATAGAAGTGTTTCAAATGTACTTCTTCCCTGAGATCATGTCTGATGTTGTATTTCTTTGAAATGAAATAGAAAACATTGGACTATAACACTGAAACATACATAGATGTATGTATATGTTCAGCGGTGTTAACCCTCGTGTGCCCCTTTCTGTTGCCCCCCCAACCGACTAAAATGTTCCCACAATTCCCCCCACTCACTGACCACTGGCATCTTTCACCACCCACATTAATGCACAGCTTCTTCCTGGCAACAATGTGCCCGACCCCCGCCATCGGCACAATGCCGCTGAGCTTATCTCCACGGTAGAAAGGGAGATGGATGCCCGTCCCGGCCAATGGAAGCACAGAATCGGGTACACGGCCATGAGACCGTGCAGCTGAGGGTGCAAAGGAAACGTCTGAATGCCGCACAACACACAAAGCATACAAATATCATATGGGCTCATTGAATAGCACAAAAGCCTATTGGGTGGCTTGGGTGCAGAGGGGGGGCGGGGGGTTAAGGGGCGGCCCTACTGGAGCTGCCAAAGCCTTGTATGATGTATCATTTATGTCACCGTACATGTTTTGTTCAACATGTTGACAGAAGCATTCTGTCTGGGCGTTGACAGATTCCCATGCATTAGGCAAGCAGCCTATAATAATAATACTAATACTCTTTTTCAGCTCTTAGTACTTCAATTAGATGTGGTCCCAATTATCTGGCATTGTATCCACAGAATTAAAAAAAAATGCTTCTGAGATTTTACAATATGGACATATAATATAATAACAAAAACTATACATTTTTGTTATTTACTCTAAATTATTTAAAATATTTGTACACATTTCTGTTTACGCTGTACATTGTAATCTATTTATTCTCCACATTATTATTTATTATTTATTATTTATAATTTTTTATTTTTTATTTTTTATTTTTTATTTTTTATTTTTTATTTTTTATTTTTTATTTTTTATTTTTTATTTTTTATTTTTTATTTTTTATTTTTTATTTTTTATTTTTTATTTTTTATTTTTTATTACACGGGAGCCAGGCAACTTCACATATGTGATGTAATCTATTTATTCTCCACATTATTTATTATTTATTATTTATTATTTATTATTTATTATTTATTATTTATTATTTATTATTTATTATTTATTATTTATTATTTATTATTTATTATTTATTATTTATTATTTATTATTTATTATTTATTATTTCACGGGAGCCAGGCAACTTCACATATTTGATGTAATCTATTTATTCTCCATATTTATTATTTATTATTTATTATTTATTATTTATTATTTATTATTTATTATTTATTATTTATTATTTATTATTTATTATTTATTATTTATTATTTATTATTTATTATTATTTTTTATTATTTATTATTACACGGGAGCCAGGCAACTTCACAAAATAAGATGAAAAATAAATAAACAAATCAAGAATAAAGAAAAGCAATCAATCAGTAATAAATAAATAAATAGAATAATAATAATAATAATAATAAAACGGCAAATAATAAAAACTTAAGAAACCACATATAGTTGGTGCGTAGACAAATATTTTTATTTACGACATATTGCGCAACTGCAGGGTCTTGAGACACATGCTAACTCGCAAACTAGAGAGCTAGTGACCTAAACGCTAGCCTTCAAGTTATTTCCTTTAAACTTAAAAAAGCCAAAAACTTACCACTTCCACACGGACAGGGAGGATAACTATTAACAGTTATTTAACCTTTAACATGAACATGAATCAAACGTAATCATTTTTTCTGGGTACATGATACCATACAGCATCCATATCAAACTAACATTAAACTTTCATATCAAGGCGGGGGCCTCAAAGTAGTGTCCTGCGGGCCACATTTGGACCGCGGGCCGCATGTTTGAGACCACTGATCTATGTCTATGTCTATATTTCACAATGATGACACCGCCTATGTCCGGTTCTCTGCTGGTCCGACTGCACAGATCCAACTGGAACATTTGCTGTTTGGATTTCTTTGAGCAGGAGTCATCCTTTCTCTTCTCAACATGAAAGGGGATGTTTGATTACTTGTATTTTACATCCCAATGGGAATTGGATTGCATCTTCTCTGCCTTTTCATCTTCACCTGCTTCTCTGCAGCCATTTTTTTTTTTTAGCTTTATATGCACCAGACTCTCAACTCATTGCCCGGTTAGGATCGCCTTAAAGGAAAACTTTGTTGGGAATTTTTCCCATCATCCCTTTGAGACAAGAATACATGTCTGTGCAATCCATGCACGTCATGGGAGGTCACCTATTTCGCCTTGAAACCCTTCCCCCAATATTTCCATGCATATTAACCAAACTATAGTGATATTGTTATTATTGTTATTAAAAAAAAACCTTAAACTGTATTATGGAAAGCAGGAAGTGAACAAATGTAACAGTTATTGATTGTAAAAGTACCAGATGGAGGGGTAGGATTTAATAAGCTTTGCTTCTTCCTACTCCTTTTGGACATGTGGAACTGGGAACTGATTATGGGATGCACTCAATTGGAATCTGATGCATGTTCAAATGAAATTAAACCATTACCATTACCATTACCATTACCATTACCATATAGATGGTCCGTATTCAGATCAAAAGGTAGCTGACATGGTCTACCATGATTAGTGATTAGAGATTTTTGGCTCTTTGAGGGGAGCCGGATTTTGGTGAGCCGTAAGTTTTAAGAAGCCAGCCTGGCATTAATTAGTTTTATCATGGGAGGAATTAATTTAGACATCCCACCAATATGAGTTTGAATTTTGAAATACTGATTATAACCTGGATGAGTGGTTAGCACGCAGACCTCACAGCTCGGAGACCAGGGTTCAATTCCACCTTCGGCCATCTCTGTGTGGAGTTTGCGTGTTTTCTCCGGGTACTCCGGTTTCCTCCCACATTCCAAAAACATGCTAAGTTAATTAGCCACTCCAAATTGTCCATAGGTATGAATGTGAGTGTGAATGGTTGTTTGTCTATATGTGCCCTGTGATTGGCTGGCCACCAGTCCAGGGTGTACCCCGCCTCTCGTCCAACGACAGCTGGGATAGGCTCCAGCACCCCCCGCGACCCTCGTGAGGAAAAAGCGGTAGAAAATGAATGAATGAATGAATGATTATAACCTGGCTGCACGGTGGATGAGTGGTTAGCACGCAGACCTCACAGCTCGGAGACCAGGGTTCAATTCCACCTTCGGCCATCTCTGTGTGGAGTTTGCATGTTCTCCCCGTGCATGCGTGGGTTTTCTCCGGGTACTCCGGTTTCCTCCCACATTCCAAAAACATGCTAGGTTAATTAGCCACTCCAAATTGTCCATAGGTATGAATGTGAGTGTGAATGGTTGTTTGTCTACTATATGTGCCCTGTGATTGGCTGGCCACCAGTCCAGGGTGTACCCCGCCTCTCGTCCAAAGACAGCTGGGATAGGCTCCAGCACCCCTAGTTTGACAGTAACATCACTGTTTTGAATTACCCATCGTATCCATTGTTCCCATTCCCATCGTTCATGGTGATGAGCCGTTCAAAAGAACCGATTCGGTCGTGTTGTTGTTGACGGAAGCAGCATTCGTCGTTATGGGCTCTGTGAAATCAACACCTGATGTCACTTCCTGTCCACCGCCTCACTCAGCCCCCCCACAAGTCTCAATTGGCTCATGTCTAGATGGATTATTCATGTTAAAAACCGTATTTAGAGGGCGGTACATGGGTACATTTCTAGATTCTTACTAGGAAAATCCTACTCTTCATAAATTCAGTCATCACGGTCAGTATGTTGGACTCGGAGTTTGCTTTTATTGTCCACAGAAAAGTTAACTTGGTTAACCTTTTGGAGAGCAAAAGAACAAACGAATATAAATCATACACAAACACACACCCAGCTGGCTGGACGGGATTAGAACATTTATAGCGCTGCCAACGTGGCATTATTTATGTCGGGAGACTGCGGGGTCAACGTTATTACAGGCGGCGAGGGGTGGAATTATTTCTCAAAGTAATTTGTGAGTTGCACGCAGTGTTTTTGCATCATTATTTGCCCAGTGATACAGAGGATATTACGGCTTCGGTGTTATTCGTCATTCCGTAGAATGATTATGTTGAGTTACGAGCGAAGGGCGGCGTTGTTGTGTGTGCGCGTAGGTGCTACTCGCAGGATTTAGAAACATTTAGACTTGCTGTGTGTGCACGCTGTTCGCAAATGTAAAGTATCGTAGCTGCTTTATGATGAATGCCCGGAATTGAATGCGTGTGTGTGTGTGTGTGTGTGAGACTTGAATGAATTATTTACCGCGCAGCGTAGTTGCCGCATGGAGCAGATGCCTTCCAGTTGACACTAGAAAGCCATTTAGTTACGGTAAATTATTAAAGCGCTCTGAATGTCTGCACAGCCATCGATGAATCAGCCGGTGTCGCGCCTTCGCCCTCTGCGATATGAAGATTGTGTGACATGATGTAATTCTCGTGGTGCAATCATAGCCCGATGCGGACCCTCATTAATAAGGGCGACTTCATGTCAGTTGCCCGGGAGGGAGGCAACAACTGCATTCATTCTGAAAGGACAAAGAAAAGGAAAAAGGAGAAATACAATGTCATATTGCATTTAAAAAAAATTAATTAAATTAAAATTAAAAAATTTTAAAAAAAATAATTAAAAATAATTTTTTTAATTATTAATTATTATTAATTAATAATTAATTATTAATAATTAAAATTAATTAAAAATTAATTAATTTAAATTTTATTTTTTTTTTTAAATTTTTTTTAATTGCATTTAAATTTCAATTAAATAATCACTAAAGTAAAGGGATAAGCAAAATCACAAAAAGGAAGATGAGGTTGTTCAGACTTTATAATTAGTGGTAGCTAATAATTAAAATGATTAAGATTAAGATTTGGGGCTGCACGGCGGACGAGTGGTTAGCGCTCAGACCTCATAGCTAGGAGACCAGGGTTCGATCCCACCCTGGGCCATCTCTGTGTGGAGTTTGCATGTTCTCCCCGTGCATGCGTGGGTTTTCTCCGGGTACTCCGGTTTCCTCCCACATTCCAAAAACATGCTAGGTTAATTAGCCACTCCAAATTGTCCATAGGTATGAATGTGAGTGTGAATGGTTGTTTGTCTATATGTGCCCTGTGATTGGCTGGCCACCAGTCCAGGGTGTACCCCGCCTCTCGCCCGAAGACAACTGGGATAGGCTCCAGCACCCCCCGCGACCCTCGTGAGGAAAAGCGGTAGAAAATGAATGAATGAAGATTAAGATTTGAGATTTTTTTTAGTGGGGAACTGATATTTTCCTGAAACTTACCTACGTTCTACTGCAGTAGAAACTAACTTTCCGGGTGATCATTTCCGGGCGGCCTGACAGTCATTCATTCATTCATTCAGGGTCGCGGGGGTGCTGGAGCCTATCCCAGCTGTCTTCGGGCGAGTGGCGGGGTACACCCTGGACTGGTGGCCAGCCAATCACAGGACACAATTTGACAAACAACCATTCACACTCACATTCATATCTATGGACAATTTGGAGTGGCTAATTAACCTAGCATGTTTTTGGAATGTGGGAGGAAACCGGAGTACCCGGAGAAAACCCACGCATGCACGGGGAAAACATGCAAGGAATTGAACCCTGGTCTCAATAGCTGTGAGGCCTGTGCGCTGCGGACAATTTGGAGTCGCCAATTAACCTAGCATGTTAGCATGTTTTTGGAATGTGGGAGGAAAGTACCCGGAGTACCCGGAGAAAACCCATGCATGCACGGTGAGAACATGCAAACTCCACACAGAGATGGCCCTGAGTGTGGAATCGAACCCTGGCCTGACAGTCAATGTCCTTAAATTTTACAACCATGTGCTTGTCACTCTCCTAAAAGTCTATACTACCAAATATTGTGCTGATTCGGCGAAACGCCCTTACGTTACGGTGCTTCTTTCCGAGAACTCATGTACGTAGCTGTGTGAGAAATTTCAAGTCAATCCCTGTAGGATTGAAGTCAACTTGTTTGGGATTTAATGTGGACCTATTATGCTCATTTTCGTCTCTTTCTATTGAGTTGTGCGCTCCCATATCGCATTGAAAGCTTTCTAGAGCTTCCAGAATCTGCACCTATTCACCTATTTCCTTGGATTTCCAAAACGGTCCGTTTTAATTTATTTTTGTGACTCTTCTATATTGCATTCCACGTCGTGTAAAAAGGTCAAGTTTGTTACGAAAAGGCACAATAAAGTGAACCCTACGTTGAATGACATCTCTCTTCCAGGTGTGATTCCGGACCGCCAGTTCACTGGAACCCAGTTTGTGTGCAGTGTGGTGGCCTCCCACGTCAGCCACCAGCCCTCCACCAGTTTCAGCTTTGTCTGGATCGCTCCGCCTCCTGGCACCGGCTGTGTCAACTTCTTGTAAGTCGCCTTTGTGTTTGTGGTTTTTGTGTGTGTCATCCGTTCGTTTTCTCCACCATCACAATACTTTATAAGCGGAATATACAGCAGAACTCCGGGTCAGTTTTTCCCATGTGAAATTATCTGACAAAATGAATTTTTGTACTTTTACAATTATATTTTTACATGCAAAGGTAACTTTAAGCTAGTTATAAAGCCATTTCTAAAGCTTTGGGACTCTAGCCAACCAGAGTGAGAGCCATTATCCACAAATGGCCAAAACACAAAACAGTGGTGAACCTTCCCAGGAGTGTCCGACAAACCAAAATGACCCCAAGACCGCAGTGATAACTATCCAAGAGGTCACAAAAGACCCCACAACAACATCCAACATCCATGATCTGAATCATTCATTCATTCATTTTCTACCGCTTATCCTCACGAGGGTCGCAGGGGGTACACATATAGACAAACAACCATTCAGATAATAAAACATGCTGTTGAATCTACGTCAGCTTGTAGATCGCATTTTACCTTTATTTTTCTATTTTCATAAATTTTATACTCAAATAATCGGTTAGGCCAGTGGTGTCCAAAGAATTCATCGGGGTGCTGCAATGACATCAGCCTCCCAATGGGCTCTGGATCCCTCTGGTAAACACAGGCAGCCATCCATGCATTTTCTATGCCACTTGTCCTCCAATGAAAGGCCAGCCAATCATAGGGCACATATAGGCAAACAACCATTCACACTCACATTCATACCTATGGACAATTTGGAGTCGCTAATTAACCTAGCATGTTTTTTGGAATGTGGGAGGAAACCGGAGTACCCGGAGAAAACCCACGCATGCACGGGGAGAACATGCAAACTCCACACAGAAATAGCCGAGGGTGGAATTGAACCCGGGTCTCCTATCTGTGAGGCCTGTGCGCTAACCGTTCAACCGCCGTGCAGCCCCTACAGTTAGATTACTGTCTTCCAATATAAAGAATGATTTATGCTCACTATAAACCTTGCAATCCTACTTCCATTCCAACAACCATTCACACTCACATTCATACCTATGGACAATTTGGAGTGGCTAATTAACCTAGCATGTTTTTGGAATGTGGGAGGAAACCGGAGTACGCGGAGAAAACCCACGCATGCACGGGGAGAACATGCAAACTCCACACAGAAATAGCCGAGGGTGGAATTGAACCCGGGTCTCCTATCTGTGAGGCCTGTGCGCTAACCGTTCAACCGCCGTGCAGCCCCTACAGTTAGATTACTGTCTTCCAATATAAAGAATGATTTATGCTCACTATAAACCTTGCAATCCTACTTCCATTCCAACAACCATTCACACTCACATTCATACCTATGGACAATTTGGAGTGGCTAATTAACCTAGCATGTTTTTGGAATGTGGGAGGAAACCGGAGTACGCGGAGAAAACCCACGCATGCACGGGGAGAACATGCAAACTCCACACAGAAATAGCCGAGGGTGGAATTGAACCCGGGTCTCCTATCTGTGAGGCCTGTGCGCTAACCGTTCAACCGCCGTGCAGCCCCTACAGTTAGATTACTGTCTTCCAATATAAAGAATGATTTATGCTCACTATAAACCTTGCAATCCTACTTCCATTCCAACAACCATTCACACTCACATTCATACCTATGGACAATTTGGAGTGGCTAATTAACCTAGCATGTTTTTGGAATGTGGGAGGAAACCGGAGTACCCGGAGAAAACCCACGCATGCACGGGGAGAACATGCAAACTCCACACAGAAATAGCCGAGGGTGGAATTGAACATGGGTCTCCTATCTGTGAGGCCTGTGCGCTAACCGTTCAACCGCCGTGCAGCCCCTACAGTTAGATTACTGTCTTCCAATATAAAGAATGATTTATGCTCACTATAAACCTTGCAATCCTACTTCCATTCCAACAACCATTCACACTCACATTCATACCTATGGACAATTTGGAGTGGCTAATTAACCTAGCATGTTTTTGGAATGTGGGAGGAAACCGGAGTACCCGGAGAAAACCCACGCATGCACGGGGAGAACATGCAAACTCCACACAGAAATAGCCGAGGGTGGAATTGAACATGGGTCTCCTATCTGTGAGGCCTGTGCGCTAACCGTTCAACCGCCGTGCAGCCCCTACAGTTAGATTACTGTCTTCCAATATAAAGAATGATTTATGCTCACTATAAACCTTGCAATCCTACTTCCATTCCAACAACCATTCAACCATTGCTGCAATGACATCAGCCTCCCAATGGGCTCTGGATCCCTCTGGTAAACAAAGGCAGCCATCCATGCATTTTCTATGCCACTTGTCCTCCAATGAAAGGCCAGCCAATCATATTGGCACATATAGGCATTACAACCATTCACACTCACATTCATACCTATGGACAATTTGGAGTTTTTGGAATGTGGGAGGAAACCGGAGTACCCGGAGAAAACCCACGCATGCACGGGGAGAACATGCAAACTCCACACAGAAATAGCCGAGGGTGGAATTGAACATGGGTCTCCTAGCTGTGAGGCCTGCACGCTAACCACTCGTCCACTGTGCAGCCCCTGAATCATTCAAGTGTGCAAAATAAGACACCAGGAAGGGGGTAATTTCCTACTATTCTAGTTTAGTATAGTATTTTAGGTAGTTGATTTTTGGCATTAAAGCCAAATATTATGCAAAACAATGACAAGGATTGTACTTCAAAGCGGTATCCTATTTATCAGTTGATGAATATATACTTAATTAGCTGTCATCCTCTTGGAAAACAAGCCAATACTGTTTCACCAAAACCTGAACAGAAAGAAGTATTTTGGCAGGACACGACTCTGGAAAAAAAAACAAAAACCCTAATGAATTCCCGAGCGGAGACCACAGACTATCTGACAGAAACTTTCATGGGCCCACTGTCACCAAATGATTCAGAGGGGGAATTTGGTGAAGCGGAGCTGCTATTTAGACAACATCCACAAAGCCAAACAGATTTACAGGATTTTGTCTTTGCCAGCAAACTCATTTACGGTTGAGCATGTGTCCGCTTACGAGGATGGGGCACTTCCAGCTATTTGGTGTGTTTGTTGTTCGGGCAGCTGTCAATTGGAAAGCAGCAGTGTGTCAGTGCCGGTGGCGGCGGGCCACGACTGTGTGACAAAAGAGCCCCCCCGTTCCCCCCGTCTCCCCCTCGGCTGACCTTATCAAAGTCAGACACACTCTTGCCAACACACAGAATTCCGGTCCGTAGCTCCCCATGCGTCTTTTGGGAAGCATTCATCAGGTAAACAACACGCCCAAAACTTTAAAAAAAAAGATTTTATTTTAAGATGTGTAGCGAAGCCTAATTTTTTTTTTTTTTTCTGATTTCCGAGTGTCCTCTTCTCTCAAAAGTGGAACAAAGAACAGACTTAAGGGACACACATTGCTTTTATAACATCATTAAAAAGGCATTCATTCATTCATTTTCTACCGCTTATCCTCATGAGGGTTGCAGGGGGTGCTGGAGCCTATCCCAGCTGTCTTCGGGCAAGAGGCGGGGTACACCCTGGACTATTTTTCAATTTTCATCAATTTTATACTCAAGTAATCGGTTAGGCCAGTGGCGTCCAAAGAATTCATTGGGGTGCTGCAATGACATCAGCCTCCCAATGGGCTCTGGATCCCTCTGGTAAACAAAGGCAGCCATCCATGCATTTTTTATGCCACTTGTCCTCCAATGAAAGGTGTTGCTCAGACAAATTATGGGAAAACTTTCATTCATTCATTAATTTTCTTCGGGCGAGAGGCGGGGTCCACCCTGGACTGGTGGCCAGCCAATCACAGGGCACATATAGACAAACAACCATTCATATAATAAATGATGTTGTTGAACCTACGGCAACTTGTAGATCTTATTTTGCCTTTATTTTTCTATTTTCATAAATTTTATACTCAAGTAATCGGTTAGGCCAGTGGTGTCCAAAGAATTCATTGGGGTGCTGCAATGACATCAGCCTCCCAATGGGATCTGGATCCCTCTGGTAAACAAAGGCAGCCATCCATGGGGGTGCTGGAGCCTATCCCATCTGTCTTCTTGTGAGAGGCAGGGTACACCCTGGACTGGTGGCCAGCCAATCCCAGGGCACATATAGACAAACAACCATTCACACTCACATTCATACCTATGGACAATTTGGAGTGGAGCTAATTAACCTAGCATGTTTTTGGAATGTGGGAGGAAACCGGAGTACCCGGAGAAAACCCACGCATGCACGGGGAGAACATGCAAACTCCACACAGAGAGATGGCTGAGGGTGGAATTGAACCCTGGTGTCCTAGCTGTGAGGCCTGTGCGCTAACCGTTCATGCACCGTGCAGCCCCTACAGTTAGATTACTGTCTTCCAATATAAAGAATGATTTATGCTCACTATAAACCTTGCAATTCTACTTCCATTCCAACAACCATTCACACTCACATTCATACCTATGGACAATTTGGAGTGGCTAATTAACCGAGCATGTTTTTCTCATGCAAACTCCACACAGAGATGGCCGAGGGTGGGATTGAACTGGGGTCTCCTAGCTGTGAGGTCTGCGCGCTCATCATGTGTTTGCGAGACGACGCTTTGCGCATCTGTTCAGACACGGCGGCCATGACAAAGCATCGGCGTGTGACAACCCGGGATGAGAACTGGCTCAAATGTTAAAAAACGGTCCTCTGGGTGGAACACAAATTACACTTGATCATGTCCTGCCCTTGCCTGTGGCGTTTCAACTTTTGATGGAGTGTCCGCGCCGTGTCCGTGAGTGCGTGAATTAAAGCCACAGACACCCTATGTCCTTCAAAGGCCCAAACACCGCTCCGTCATTGCATTAAAATGTGGCCGCGGAGCGGTTTTATGGCCGATATCGTGGGAGGCTTGGCGGTAACACATCATTGTGAGGAGCATGATGGACTGCAGTAACGTGGACATCCAGAAGAACTCATTTTCCACCAGGCTGTAAATTTCCTGCGGAAGGGAAGACGAGGCCTTGGAGGAACCGAGAGAGGAACAGGGAGCATTTATTAGATCAATACACAACACCATTTCAAGTCAAAGTACTTTGACCTCTACGGCAGGGGTGCTCACACTTTTTCAGCATGCGAGCTACTTTTAAAATGACCGAGTCAAAATGATCTACCCACTACAAAAATGCAAAACATCTATTTATTTTCAAATGTATTGAGGATTATTTGTACGTACAATGTATGTTGATGTACCTTACATAACCAAATGAGCCAATATTGCAAAACACACATAATTAACTATTAACATTTTTTGTAATTACCTGAGTTTACTTTGATGACTTGCACTGAATTGAACCAGCCAGGGATGCATAGTCCGGACAGTAGCTGCTGATAGCCAGCCTCAAGCACACTTCCAAATGTTTATCAGTCATGGATAATATCCGTATCATAATATCCGTATAATATTCCATATCCGTATGGAAGTGATATGTTTTTTGCCTTTTTACTTGGTCCAGTTTTTGCCTTTTTACTTGGTCCAGCTCCTTCACTCATTTTAGTGACCATAAACTTTAGCGAGGGCTTTAAAATCTCGACTAGCTTAGCACTTTGCATCGTTGTTTACGCATGAGCGATGACCTAAAGGTCAAAATTCAGTTGTCATCTGACTGGTTGTCCTGTATGTCAATCAAGTAACGGGGATGGATGATAGGCTGACATCGTAAGTTCTGCTGCACTTAGAGACGTTGTTTGATTCGATTGGTCGCCCGAAGGGCAACATTCAGTTGTCATCTGAATGGCTGCCCTGTATGTCAATCAAGTGACGGCATTGATGCTGGGATGATATTTTTGTAATGTCACGCCGCGATCGACCAGCGATCGACCAGTACCACCTCCGCGATCGACCGGTAGCTCGCGATCGACTTAATGAGCACCCCTGCTCTACGGCCTCTAGCTTTTTAAAACTGATTTTAGTTAAATACGGCGACGCCTCTATTAAGGGTATGTCTGGAAAAATCCAATTAGGGGCCAAAAAAAAACAAAAAACAAAACACTTAATATTCAGTAATCCCTCGTTTATCATGGTTCATTCCTTCCAGACCTGCCCGTGATAAGTGAATTTCCTTATTAAGTGCAATATTTTTGTAGTAAAAGTGTAGAAATATTATTATTACAGCCGTGTAGACATGAAATAACACCCTGATTACCCAATATATATTACCCAAGTGTTGATGTAAATGTGTTGACTTGTGGGTGCACGGCTCTGGCTGTTGCCAAGGTCACAAGGTCGCACCCTGTATTCCATCACAACTCTGCACGCCTTATATAATGATGTCATGACTTCATATACGGTTTCCTAATATGGTTTTAAATGATCAATTCAAGTGGTTTGACCTTTTGATTTAATGATATGCTCTTCAATCCATCACCCCCATGCACCTCATGGGGGCCGATAAAAGACAACTAGTGATTTTATTCCGACATCGTACTGACAGATGGACCCATCCTGGACCTAATTGCTGTTGTAGATAGTCTTTACCATCGATCTCATAGGTATTCCAATCAATATTCTCATCCATATTAACAAAAAAAAAATCACTGGTTAATGAGCTTCCTGGCCGTGTGACAAATCCTCACCAAACATCTGTCATGGTTGAAGGTAACGTGGAGATTATCGAGCAATGAAAGCGGCAAGTAGGTTCGAATCTGACATCAATCAATCTATTTCCAATACTGTTTGTCCTTATTAGGGGTTGGGGGGTCAGCAGGAGTCTATCCCAGCTTCCTTCAGTCAATCACAGAAGGTTTCGAAGGTTCATGGAAATGTGACGGTCAGGTACGGAAGTAATTAACCATGATGAACGATGGATTCAACATTCATGGTGCGGCAAATTTGCACAACCAGAGACTGGTTTCAGTGATGAAAAGTGTAATTGTCCTTGAACCTAAATAAAACTAAAATCATGCTGTTTGCTAACAGCAGAAAGGACACCAGCAAATACAAATAGACGGTGTAGACATTGAAAGGGTGAACGAAAATACATTTCTGGGGATCACAATAGATGAAAATATGAGCTCATATGAAACCTCATATTACAAATATACAACATAAAGTGGCCAGAAATATTTCAGTATTGAACAAAGCAAAATTTGTTCTCAATCAGAAATCACTCCACACTCTTTATTGCTCTCTGGTTCTACCATATCTTACTTATTGTGTGGAAATATGGGATAATAACTATAAAAGCAATCTTCACTGGCTAAATGTACTGCAAAAAAGGCCAGTAAGGATAATTGATAATGCCGCCTACAGAGAACATACTAACTCCTTATTTGTAAAATGACAAATACTTCAACTTGCTGATATAGTTCATCTTCAAACAGCTAAAATAATGCATAAGGCTAAAAATAAGCAATTAGCTAAAAATGTCATCCAATACTTCTCTACAAGAGAGGAGAAATATGATCTCAGGGAAGAAGTACATTTGATAATAATGTAAAAATAAAAAATAAAGATTTTACATTTTACATTTTACATTTTAAATATGATAATAAATCAAATAAAGTAAAGTAAATCAAATAAAAAGTAAATCAAATAAAGTAAAATTTTAAATTTTAAATTTTAAATTTTAAATTTTAAATTTTAAATTTTAAATTTTAAATTTTAAATTTTAAATTTTAAATTTTAAATTTTAAATTTTAAATTTTAAATTTTAAATTTTAAATTTTAAATTTTAAATTTGATAATAAATAAAATAAAGTAAAAAAAAATAAAATAAATTATATTAGGAAAGCAGGAAGTGAACAAATGTAACAGTTAGTGATTGTAAAAGTACCAGATGGAGGGGTAGGATTTAATAAGCTGTGCTTCTTCCTACTCCTTTTGGACATGTGGAACTGGGAACTTATTATGGGATGCACTCAATTGGAATCTGATGCATGTTCAAATGAAATAAAACCATTACCATTACCATTACCATTAAATATGTCAACTTTGGAGGACACAGGAAATATGTCTTTCAATGATATTTTTCACTCCAAAAATGATATAAACGTGTTTCGGTGTCTCAAGCATTTCAAACCGGGATTCTGTATTTAGTTTTTCAGCTTCCGTCGTGAGCAAACAATGGCAATTGAAGAGAGAGGATTCGTTCCAACAGCCACTTTGCTGATCCGAAATCGGATGGGAGTGTCAATGAATCGGGTAACAGGAAGGTTTGACGCGGTCGGATTGGTCCATCTGTTAAAAATACGCATTTTTAAGGGCGTATCAATTATTCACAGATTTTCACAATTTGCATGTAACTCCCGTAAAAGTCAGTCATGGACCGTAGACCCGAGACCGGTTGGTTTGTACATGCGCCTCGCCGTGAAGAATACTGCTATACCGAGTGTTCCATGCAAAAGCGACATCACACATCAGGGGGTCGCAGTGCCACCTGCTGGGAACTATGAATTCCCGATGAAATACAGCATGGCCACGGGGATTTTAAACGCAGCATTATTGAAGCACGCCACAGAGGAGTGGAGTCTGCTCCACTTGAATTTGCTGTGAAATGATCCACTTTGGGTTTGCCGGTTCTGGAGTGACAGGATCAATCATTGCTGTTGCTGACACTTTTTTTTTTCCCCATCCTCCTTCCAGCAAGGCGAGGATACGCAACAGAGAATGTCGCCAATGTTTGTACTATTTACTGCCACCTTTCTCATCTTTACAATTATTGCTCTCACGGGGAGCCTCTTTGGAGCCGTGGCTCTCTATGACCCGTGTTAACGAGCGCCTAATGTGCCAAATAACTCCCAAATCCCTCCTCTGTCGAGCTTCATTAAATTTGCATGTTCTCTGAGAGCTCGTCTCCATTCATTTAGTGGCAGCACCTTCTCAGGAATGTCCCGGCATAGTCACGCTGAACGCTGTAAAAACATGAATTTAAGTCATACTGCAATACTAAAGTATTGTATTGTTAGGGCTGCCAAAGTTAATACGTTAATGATTAATACGTTAATTATTTATCTACTGTCGCTGTGTTTGAATTATCACCTACTTATTATGGATAAAACCTATTTCTATCTGCGATTAAATGTGATTAATTCTGAGTTAACCACAGACAGAAACTGATTAATCTCGATTAATTTCTATTAATTGATTGACAGCCCTAACTGTGCTGTATAGTATTTCATTAATATTCTCTTAATATATGAGCTGTGTTACTTAAAGTGAGAACAATCCAATGCAGTCAAGTCAAATGTATATTAGTATTATTGTGTATTATTATTGTATTATTATATATATATAAGCCAACTGGTCTGTATGTAGCAAAAAAAAACGTCTTTGCAGTGTTGAAAAAGTTGAAAGGGGAAATAAAACCCTCAAAATTTGTACTCACTAAGCATTTGATAAAAGTTAGCCTGCAAGTCAAATTATTATGCAAACTAATAAAATAATAATTGGTAATGGTAATGGTTTTATTTCATTTGAACATGCATCAGATTCCAATTGAGTGCATCCCATAATCAGTTCCCAGTTCCACATGTCCAAAAGGAGTAGGAAGAAGCAAAGCTTATTAAATCCTACCCCTCCATCTGGTACTTTTACAATCAGTAACTGTTATATTTGTTCACTTCCTGCTTTCCATAATACAGTTTAAGTTTTTTTGTTTTTATTTTTTATTTTTTTATTTTTTTTTAATTTTTTTTAAAATAAAAGAAAAATTAATTAAAAAAAATCTATTTAAATTTTTTTTTTTTATTTATTTATTTTTTTTTAATGTAATTTGATTTTATTTTTTGTTTTGGGCCTTTGAACCCAGCTGCCTCAAGCAAGAGACCCAATCTGGCAGCCACCAAACCAAAACCCCCCACGCCATATCCCATAATCAGTTCCCAGTTCCACATGTCCAAAAGGAGTAGGAAGAAGCAAAGCTTATTAAATCCTACCCCTCCATCTGGTACTTTTACAATCACTAACTGTTACATTTGTTCACTTCCTGCTTTCCATAATACAGTTTTTTTTTTTTTTTTTTTTTTTTTTAATAATGCACCTCGTACCGAAGTACTCGGTGATATGAGCATCCAATGCCATAATGGGTACCATAGTGCGTGTCAATATAGTGATATATATAGCACATCATGACTGGTTCAAGACTCTTCATCCTTGTATTTAGCAAACATCAACTGCTTGTATTGTTTCTTGAATTGGCTCATCGTTTCCATACTTTACTTTACCTTACTTTAATATTTGTACAGTTTGAGATTTGGTTCAAATAGTCATCTTATGGGTGGGAATACCATGTTTGTGTTTCCCAATCGGAAGTCTATTTGAGTTCCAATTGTTCCTTTTAATGCGACGACCCAAACAGATATGCACGCGTGATCATTATTCATTGAATGTTCTTGTTCAGTAGCCATGTTTAACCGCGTGCCACGCTTGAGGGTAAATCAGCTGTCGGCCGTCAGGAGGCCCACTTAATGGCTGGTGTGGTGCGTTTGTGTGTGTGGTGCGTTTGTGTGTGTGCGTGGAGGGAGCTGTCAAAGCGGCTAATGGGGGATGCTTATGGCCGACAGCAACATGTAATCTAACATGGACGACATGCTTGGTAATTACCCACTCTGGAGCCTTTTGGGAGCTCTTTGAGTGACAGGCTGTCCGTCTGCATACATGTTCAAACTCGTATTCGGCTTGAAGCGCGCACACGTGTGTGTGCGTTCATTCCCAGCTTTTATATTCGGTATCTACGTACATTTGACAGGCGTGGATAGCTTTGAAAGACAAGGTCATCGGTTTTGTCAACCACTTCCTTTATGTGGCGATGCCCTTTTTCGGTATATTCCGTATATATCCGCTTCGCTTCTATCACGTCTGGCGTGTCATCTCTGAGATTCTCCTTTCGTCTAACGAGAAGGCAGAGGATGACACTTTATTTGCACAAGATGAATGATCCCTCGTTTAAGGACCACCAGGAAACATTTAGGCCCCTAATTGCTTTTTTCTCCCCAACCAAACTCCAATTAACATTTCAATGTTCAATAAATGTTTTGTGTGAGTGTGTGGCTAATGAGGGACACGCAGGGAGGCCCGCTCGACTGTGACAGCAGGGCAGATGCCGCAGTCACGCTGTAACAATCTGGTTGTTAGGACCGACGGCTAACAATCAGTCTTCCTATAAAAAACACATTAATTCCATTTTACACTACGCCATTATCTCTGTCAAGGTCATTTTCTGTACAGTAAGAGGAAGCAAAATGCATGAACATCTGTGGCTGTAGGCAACCTCCTGATGTGTTCGGGAACTCCACAAGATGTCCCCTCTGTCTTCTTTGCTTCTCTGAAATGCTCATGAAATCTAAATGCATGTACACAATTTCCTTTGCGCTAGTCTTGTGTTCCTGTGGCTGTAGGCAACCTCCTGATGTGTTCGGGAACTCCACAAGATGTCCCCTCTATCTTCTTTGCTTCTCTGAAATGCTCATGAAATCTAAATGCATGTACACAATTTCCTTTGCGCTAGTCTTGTGTTCCTGTGGCTGTAGGCAACCTCCTGATGTGTTCGGGAACTCCACAAGATGTCCCCTCTATCTTCTTTGCTTCTCTGAAATGCTCATGAAATCTAAATGCATGTACACAATTTCCTTTGCGCTAGTCTTGTGTTCCTGTGGCTGTAGGCAACCTCCTGATGTGTTCGGGAACTCCACAAGATGTCCCCTCTATCTTCTTTGCTTCTCTGAAATGCTCATGAAATCTAAATGCATGTACACAATTTCCTTTGCGCTAGTCTTGTGTTCCTGCGGCTGTAGGCAACCTCCTGATGTGTTCGGGAACTCCACAAGATGTCCCCTCTATCTTCTTTGCTTCTCTGAAATGCTCATGAAATCTAAATGCATGTACACAATTTCCTTTGCGCTAGTCTTGTGTTCCTGTGGCTGTAGGCAACCTCCTGATGTGTTCGGGAACTCCACAAGATGTCCCCTTTGCGCTAGTCTTGTGTTCCTGTGGCTGTAGGCAACCTCCTGATGTGTTCGGGAACTCCACAAGATGTCCCCTCTATCTTCTTTGCTTCTCTGAAATGCTCATGAAATCTAAATGCATGTACACAATTTCCTTTGCGCTAGTCTTGTGTTCCTGTGGCTGTAGGCAACCTCCTGATGTGTTCGGGAACTCCACAAGATGTCCCCTCTAGTATCTTCTTTGCTTCTCTGAAATGCTCATGAAATCTAAATGCATGTACACAATTTCCTTTGCGCTAGTCTTGTGTTCCTGCGGCTGTAGGCAACCTCCTGATGTGTTCGGGAACTCCACAAGATGTCCCCTCTATCTTCTTTGCTTCTCTGAAATGCTCATGAAATCTAAATGCATGTACACAATTTCCTTTGCGCTAGTCTTGTGTTCCTGTGGCTGTAGGCAACCTCCTGATGTGTTCGGGAACTCCACAAGATGCCCCCCCTAGTATCTTCTTTGCTTCTCTGAAATGCTCATGAAATCTAAATGCATGTACACAATTTCCTTTGCGCTAGTCTTGTGTCGCTGTGGCTGTAGGCAACCTCCTGATGTGTTCGGGAACTCCACAAGATGTCCCCTCTATCTTCTTTGCTTCTCTGAAATGCTCATGAAATCTAAATGCATGTACACAATTTCCTTTGCGCTAGTCTTGTGTTCCTGTGGCTGTAGGCAACCTCCTGATGTGTTCAGGAACTCCACAAGATGTCCCCTCTATCTTCTTTGCTTCTCTGAAATGCTCATGAAATCTAAATGCATGTACACAATTTCCTTTGCGCTAGTCTTGTGTCGCTGTGGCTGTAGGCAACCTCCTGATGTGTTCGGGAACTCCACAAGATGTCCCCTCTATCTTCTTTGCTTCTCTGAAATGCTCATGAAATCTAAATGCATGTACGCAATTTCCTTTGCGCTAGTCTTGTGTTCCTGTGGCTGTAGGCAACCTCCTGATGTGTTCGGGAACTCCACAAGATGCCCCCTCTATCTTCTTTGCTTCTCTGAAATGCTCATGAAATCTAAACGCATGTACACAATTTCCTTTGCGCTAGTCTTGTGTTCCTGTGGCTGTAGGCAACCTCCTGATGTGTTGGGGAACACAGCTCTTTATGAGTGGAGACAAATAGAAGGTCATAGAAAGTCAGGTGTACGTGTCGCCAAATTCCATACGGAATCCGTGGAGCGTGGGACCATGAAATGTGAGAAATTTAGTGGCAAATCTCTGAAATTTCTGAAAAAGTTACTTAAGATTAAGATTAAGATTAAGACTAAGATTAAGATATGCCTTTATTCGTCCCTCAGTGGGGAAATTTGTAAGTGGTTCTCATGTGACGGAATAAAATGATGCCGCAATGAGAACGTACGATACGATGACTAGTCATGAACTGGTTGCTCTTGGGTGCCTCAAGCTGGGTGAGGGTGCTTGGATGTGGGCTTTTCATTCTGGTAGACAAGGAATAATATATGTTTTGTTGGGATGAGGTTGGAATATGGGTGGTTAGAGGGGCGGGGCTAGATAAGTCTTGACTTCTTCCCATTCCCTTTCCAACATGTGTATGTTTATATGTACATAGGTGTTTTTATTGTGTTGATTTATGTTTGGTTTGTTGTGTTTTGGTTGATGTTTGAAATAAAGAAGTAAAAAAAATTTTTTTTTTAATAAAAAAAAAAAATTTAATAAAAAAAAAAAAATTTTAATAAAAAAAAATTTTTTTAATAATTTTTTTTTTAATAAAAAAAAAAACGTCTGGCCAACATGAGTGAAATGGATAATACAGTAAACCTCGGATATGTTTGGTTTGTTGTGTTTTGGTTGATGTTTGAAATAAAGAAGTAAAAAAAAAATTTTTTTTTAATTAAAAAAAAAAAAAAATTTATTAAAAAAAAAAAAATTTTAATAAAAAAAATTTTTTTTAATAAAAAAAAAAGTCTGGCCAACATAAGTGAAATGGATAATACAGTAAACCTCGGATATATCGGATTCAATTGTTCCCACTGGTTTTGTCCGATATAAGCGAAATCCGTTATATGCGTATACCGGAAAATGTCCGTTTTACGCATATATCGGATTTATAGCGGCCTGTCACGATTCGGCGAATCGGAGCGCCACGATGCGGCCATCCGATATATGCGAGGGAAATTTAATGGAAATGCATTGGAACGGGACTGGAGATTTTGTCCGAAATAGGCGAAATCCGTTATAAAAAATCCGATATATGCAATGAATTTTTATTGGAAATGCATTACAGAAAAATCGGTTCTTTTTTTATCTGTCCGTTGTGAGCGAATTTCCAATATATCCGAGTCCGATATATCCGAGGTTTACTGTATGTTTTGTTGGGATGAGGTTGGAATCTGGGTGGTTAGGGGGGGTGGGACTAGATAAGTCTTGACTTCTTCCCATTCCCTTTCAAACATGTGTATGTTTATATGTACATAGGTGTTTTTATTGTGTTGATTTATCCATGCAAAAACAATCAAATTGTTTGTGTACAACCCTCGCCTGTGTACGTTTTATCCTAAGTCACTGTCATGTGTTTACAATTCTTTTAGAGCCACGGCAACACATCGAGGACAGATCCTCTTCAAGGATGCTCTGGCCCAGCAGCTCTGCGAACAAGGAGGTGAGTACAAATACCCCCAAAACCCAAGTAAACAAAAGGTTCAATGATATTATGATACAGTTAGATACAGTTCATTCATTTTCAATGTGTATGTATGTATATGTATATATCTTCTTCTTCTTAATTTATTTCAGACATGCATACTATGTTACATTATTGTTTCTCACTACAATACTTACAATACAATACACTTACAATACTATATTTAATGAGTAGTAAAACAGTATGAAGCTTAATTTAGATATGAAGTTGTAGTTTTACATATATGTAGTACTGATACAGTCGATACCTAGTGATTTTTATTCAGATATGTAGTATTGAGAGGCTATAGTTTCATGCAGATGTATACTACTACTACTACTATACTGTATTAATTTATGTAGTACTAACACAGTATGTGGTTTGCTTTTATTCCAATGTATTAGTACTGGCACAGTATGTAGTTTAGTGCTAAATATATTTAATGAGTAGTGACACAGTAAGTAGCTTAATTTATATATGAAGTTGTAGTTTAGTTTTACATATATTTGGTACTCATACACTATATACATTACTTTCATACAAATATGTAGTACTGATACAGTAGGTACCGCTTATCCTCACGAGGGTCGCGGGGGGTGCTGGAGCCTATCCAAGCTGTCTTCTTTGGGCGAGAGGCGGGGTCCACCCTGGACTGGTGGCCAGCCAATCACAGGGCACATATAGACAAACAACCATTCACACTCACATTCATAGCTATGGACAATTTGGAGTGGCTAATTAACCTAGCATGTTTTTGGAATGTGGGAGGAAACCGGAGTACCCGGAGAAAACCCACGCATGCACGGGGAGAACACGCAAACTCCACACAGAGATGGTTGAGGGTGGAATCGAACTCGGGTCTCCTCGCTGTGAGGCCTGTGCGCTAACCGTTCCATCACTGTGCAGCCCCTACAGTTAGATTACCGTCTTCCAATATGAAGAATGATTTATGCTCACTATAAACCTTGCAATCCAAAAGTGGAAGTGGCTTCAGAAATGAAATGAAACTGTGGTGACGTTTCATAACACACCTCATACGTATAGAAGAGATCCATGTCGACAATAATAAAATAATTTAAAATATAAAATATAGCAATAAAAAAACAGAAGTCTTTGTCTTCAGTCAGAAAAAGAAAAAATGAAATAGTCCCTCAAATAATGGGACATTCCACAGCAACCCTTAGCCTCCATTGCTTTTCCCTTCTGCTACTTCTTCATTCCACCGGCATCGCATCCCAAAGTCCTGGCTGCAGCCGGAGATATTTAAAGGCCCGGTATTGCCAGCTTAATTTCAGCTTATACTCAAGTCATCTTTTTTAACCCGCCTCTCCGGCTCGCTGTCAGAGATTTATGCTTTATGGCAGACACTGCTTATATCCACTTTCTGTGACAGCCCTAAGTAGCAACTGACAGACAGTGCGGGTCCACTCGGCGTGCTGAGTGCACATAATCGCTTGTTTACAGCAAAGAGGCCTCTTCCTTATTTGTGGACTCCTCCCCACACATCATATTTGACTCAAAATGCAAAAAGAAATCATGAACGGGACAGTGTCATTTCCGAGTGGGCCCTTCCATGTGCGTAAAGTGATGACTGGTGTTGAGTGGAGTGGATCAATGTAACATGGAACAACTCTAAATTCATTCATTCATTCATTTTCACACTCACATTCATACCTGTGGCCAATTAACCTAGCATGTTTTTGGAATGTGTTGGTGTTCTTACAAAGAACACTAAATTCATCACGCAACAACCGAACACTCAAAAGGTATAATTAAACCAGCTCAACCGAATCATTCATTTATTCATTTTCTACCACTTATCCTCACGAGGGTCGCGGGGGTGCTGAAGCCTATCCCAGCTGTCTTCTTTGGGCGAGAGGCAGGGTACACCCTGGACTGGTGGCCAGCCAATCTCAGGGCACATATAGACAAACAACCATTCACACTCACATTCATACCTATGGGCAATTTGGAGTGGCTAATTAACCTAGCATGTTTTTGGAATGTGTTATTGTTCTTACAAAGAACACTAAATTCATCACGCAACAACTTAACACTCAAGAGGAATAATTAAACCAGCTCAACCGAATCATTCATTAATTCATTCTCTACCACTTATCCTCACGAGGGCCGCGGGGGTTGCTGGAGCCTATCCCAGCTGTCTTCGGGCAAGAGGCGGGGTACACCCTGGACTGGTGGCCAGCCAATCACAGGGCACATATAGACAAACAACCATTCACACTCACATTCATACCTATGGACAATTTGGAGTGGCTAATTAACCTAGCATGTTTTTGGAATGTGTTATTGTTCTTACAAAGAACACTAAACTCATCACGCACCAACTTAACACTCAAGAGGTACTATAATTAAACCAGCTCAACCGAATCATTCATTTATTCATTCTCTACCACTTATCCTCACAAGGGCCGCGGGGGTTGCTGGAGCCCATCCCAGCTGCCTTCGGGCGAGAGGCGGGGTACACCCTGGACTGGTGGCCAGCCAATCACAGGGCACATATAGACAAACAACCATTCACACTCACATTCATACCCATGGACAATTTGGAGTGGCCAATTAACCTAGCATATTTTTGGAATGTGTTAGTGTTCTTACAAAGAACACTAAACTCATCACGCACCAACTTAACACTCAAGAGGTACTATAATTAAACCAGCTCAACCGAATCATTCATTTATTAATTCTCTACTACTTATCCTCACGAGGGTCACAGGGGGTTGCTGGAGCCTATCCCAGCTGTCTTTGGGCGAGAGGCGGGGTACACCCTGGACTGGTGGCCAGCCAATCACAGGGCACATATAGACAAACAACCATTCACACTCACATTCATACCTACGGACAATTTGGAGTGGCTAATTAACCTAGCATGTTTTTGGAATGTGTTATTGTTCTTACAAAGAACACTAAATTCATCACGCAACAACTTAACACTCAAGAGGAATAATTAAACCAGCTCAACCGAATCATTCATTAATTCATTCTCTACCACTTATCCTCACGAGGGCCGCGGGGGTTGCTGGAGCCTATCCCAGCTGTCTTCGGGCAAGAGGCGGGGTACACCCTGGACTGGTGGCCAGCCAATCACAGGGCACATATAGACAAACAACCATTCACACTCACATTCATACCCATGGACAATTTGGAGTGGCCAATTAACCTAGCATGTTTTTGGAATGTGTTAGTGTTCTTACAAAGAACACTAAACTCATCACGCACCAACTTAACACTCAAGAGGTATAATTAAACCAGCTCAACCGAATCATTCATTTATTCATTCTCTACTACTTATCCTCACGAGGGCCGTGGGAGGTGCTGGAGCCTATCCCAGCTGTCTTCAGGCGAGAGGCAGGGTCCACCCTGGACTGGTGGCCAGCCAATCACAGGGCACATATAGACAAACAACCATTCACACTCACATTCATACCTATGGACAATTTGGAGTGGCTAATTAACCTAGCATGTTTTTGGAATGTGGGAGGAAACCGGAGTACCCGGAGAAAACCCACGCATGCACGGGGAGAACATGCAAACTCCACACAGAGATGGCCGAGGGTGGAATTGAACCCTGGTCTTCTAGCTGTGAGGTCTGTGCACTAACCACTCGACTCCGTGCCGCCCTAGAAATTGAATATGTCATTTAATATGTGAGTAATTAATGATCCTTCATAAAATATACCACATACTCAAAACGAGTAAGACTGGAAATGTCAGAGGCTGCTTGCAGCTTTAAATGGAACGTCGCCATCGAACATCAGTCACTTCGGCACCAAGGCCCTGCAGCGTCCCGCCAATTGAAAAAAAGTGGACAAGATTTACCCCTCGAGGTCTCGAAATGAAGTCGGCAGCAGCGCCAAAAGCAGCATGACGCAGGCTAGACTTAAACAACTCAAGGATGCCTGGGCTCACTTTGATATAAAGATGCTAATGTCAATATATGCTAGGAAAACATTTAGCTTCTTGTCATAGGTGACAAAGTAAATGAGTATCATATCTAATAACATATCTCACACTTCATCCAACGTAGTGGAAAAAAATACAAACATATATAAACAGGACATAGAGTTAGCCTGCTGATCGTTTTAAGGATAAAAGACAGTGTTGTCCCTGGAAACAATGCACATTAAAATACTTATCTTTGAGCCCAGTACTTAGCCGCATGGAAGGACATGAATGTAAACTGTACCGTGATGGACGACTACTGGGCCTCTAATTGCACCCCCTGACCTCTCAGTTGGTTCATTCTCAATCGCGGCATTAGCATTCAAAGTGGAATAAAAATATATAAGGCCAGCTCAAGCCTCTTCAGAAGTTCATATGCTTAAGACTAGATGCTTTGAAGAGCAATAAAAGCTCCCTAAAGCAAGGTTAGGATCCTCGGCTGAGGGAGGGGTTGGCAGGAAAAGTGAAATAAAAGGTTGGAGGGGGCGCCATAGCGGGCAGGGTGTTAAATAAGTCTGCGTTGAGAAGTAATTAGGCAGGTTAATGAGGCTTAAAAGGGGTCCTAGCCTACATTTGCAACTTTTCACACTTATGTGCAGTTTGTGTTTAAAATGCGATGCGTTTATTGCGGTTAGTTGATCCGACACTCGAATCCAGTCGTTGGTGTACTATAATAAAAGAATCCAGTCTAGTGGTGTTGTTGATACCTGGTCCCCAGACACTCTCGTCCCTGCTCTTCCCGCTACGCTCCAGTCCGCCGTGGAGAGCACCATCCATCCATTCATTCAACTTCCACTCCATCCCTTCCCACTCGCTAATCCACCCAGCAACAAACACACATTTCAGATGTTGGTACTTCAAGCCAGCAGCTGTAGCCGTTCAAAAAAAAAACAACATAGATGTCGGAGTAGTACTCATAGGAAGAGGTTTGCATCATCACCACGTCTGGTCTGCTGGTCTTTCCTCCAAAGATTGTCTCATTCCACGTGAATGGCCACTAGCAATCTGTTTTAAAAACAACCCCATTGTGGCCACCCCCAGGGGAAATACCCACCAACCACCCACCAATAGACTCACATGTGCACCAAATGTAGAACTGAAGAAGCCTTTTGGATTATATGGTCATGGTAATGGTAATGGTAATGGTAATGGTTTTATTTCATTTGAACATGCATCAGATTCCAATTGAGTGCATCCCATAATCAGTTCCCAGTTCCACATGTCCAAAAGGAGTAGGAAGAAGCAAAGCTTATTAAATCCTACCCCTCCATCTGGTACTTCACTAACTGTTACATTTGTTCACTTCCTGCTTTCATAATATAGTTTAAGTTTTTTTTTGTTTTAATTTGGATTTTTTTTTATTTTTTTAAATTAAAATTAAATGTTTTTCATTTAATTTGATTTTATTTTATGTTTTGGACCTTTGAACCCAGCTGCCTCAAGCAAGAGACCCAATCTGGCAGCCACCAAACCAAAACCCCCCAACGCCTTGGTTGCATTCGTTCATTGCATTTGTTCACATCCTGATTTCCTTATTTTATTTTATTTTATTTTATTTTATTTTATTTTATTTTATTTTATTAGCATTATTAGCATTAGCATTATTAGCATTATGAATTATCCTTACTGGCCTTTTTTGCAGTACATTTAGTGAGCATATTTAAGGTGGATTAAGGGTGAATCGTCTTCAACAAACACG
Organism: Doryrhamphus excisus; assembly: GCF_030265055.1. Taxonomy (NCBI): domain Eukaryota; kingdom Metazoa; phylum Chordata; class Actinopteri; order Syngnathiformes; family Syngnathidae; genus Doryrhamphus; species Doryrhamphus excisus. The sequence goes on from NC_080471.1 coordinate 2,191,127, forward strand.
AAGTTCAGACAAAAAAAAGAGCTAAATGAGAGAGTCCTGAGTTGTGTTCTACAAAGGCTGAAGGCTAGAGTGGATACGGGTATGGACCCCAGCAGGCCGTCCATCAGCTCTTCCCCGTGACAGCAGGGGCGGCCGTCCCTGCTTTCTGCCCGCCGTCGTCAGGTCCTCATTTCCAGTCGGAGAATAAATCTGCTTTTTATGGGCCTGGCCCCGTATACCGCCAGCCAGATGGATTATTAGAGGGACGTATAACTCAAAGAGGCCACTGCACCTTGAGGGACACTTGATCACGGTGCAAAAGAGGAGTGATGGGGGGGGGACCTTCCCTACCACCCACCCACCCACGCTGTTCTCTGTCATAACGCTTGTCTGGCTGCCAATTTGTTTGCCATTGTTGGGTGCTCACCATCAAGAAGTCCTTCCACATTTAGATGCAAAACCTTATTTATCACCTGATTGACTCCAATTGCCGATTTTTGTCCTGACAAGACACTCATTGCTAAGTCCTATATATGTCAATAATTAATATACCATATTTTCTGGAGTATAAGTCGCTCCGGAGGCCAAAAATGCATAATCAGGTAGAAAAAAAAACACACTGGAGTTTTGCGGGTAATTTATTTTACAAACTACTTGACCAAAACAGACATTACGTCCTCTTGGAAGGCAAGTTACAACAATAAAAGTTATTCAGATACACAAAAAATAAACATGAACAGAAAAGGAACTGCCGAGCTATGAAAAAAAGTGTGAAAAAAGTCCGGAAAATACGATATAATATGTCAATATACAATGTAAATGTTAACAATTTCAATGCATCTTCTTCATGACTTCTTTGTATTTTAGTTCATTTAGACATTTTTGTCAAATTTTGTCTAAAATGTCTACAATTTGCTTATATTATTTTATATATTATTTTGCATCAAAATTGCGTTTATTTGCGCAATAAATTTAGGCATTTTTGATCTTAAATGGGACTCAATATGCTCATTTTTATGAAAAAAAGTGCGACTTATACTCCGGAAATTACGATATAATATGTCAATGTTTAATGTAAATGTCAACAATTTCAATGCATCTTCTTAATGACTTCTTTGTATTTTAGTTCATTTAGACATTTTTGTCAAAATGGAAATTTTGTCTAAAATGTCTACAATTTGCTTATATTATTTTTTATATTATTTTGCATCAAAATTCTATTTATTTGTGCAATAAAGTTAGGCATTTTTTATCTTAAAGGGGACTCAATATGCTCATTTTTATGAAAAAAAGTGCAACTTATACTCCGGAAAATACGATATAATATGTCAATATATAATGTAAATGTCAACAATTTCAATGCATCTTCTTAATGACTTCTTTGTATTTTAGTTCATTTAGACATTTTTGTCAAATTTTGTCTAAAATGTCTACAATTTGCTTATATTATTTTGCATCAAAATTGCATATATTTATGCAATAAATTTAGGCATTTTTTATCTTAAAGGGGACTCATTATGCTCCTTTTTATGAAAAAAATGCGACTTATAGTCCGGATAATATGATATAATATGTCAATATATAATGTAAATGTCAACAATTTCAATGCATCTTCTTAATGACTTCTTTGTATTTTAGTTCATTTTGACATTTTTGTCAAATTTTGTCGAAAATGTCTACAATTTGTTTATATTATTTTATTTATTATTTTGCATAAAAATTGCCTTTATTTGTGAAATAAATTCAGGTATTTTTATTTTTCTTAAAGGGGACCGATTATGCTCATTTTTCACCCCGCGCAGAAAGATAATAAACACAGCAGCAGAGCTCGGGGGAGGGCAGAGGGCGCATCTGGCCTACAGCGCCCATATATGGAAGCCCGGCACTCTGTGATGTCACAGAGAGCCAATGTTAGAAAACATTCCCTGAAAGCGAGCGTTCAGAGCCATCCCAAACTTTTCAGGGCTCACTTCCAAATACGCAAACCTCATGAACTAAAACTTTGGCGAATACTTGGAGAGTACTCAGTACTCAGGAGAATACAACAAACTGACAACAAAACATGAAAAAGTCTCCAGGTGCTACTGCATGCTACAAAGCACATTGTGTCCTTATTTGTAAACAAAGTCTTGGAGGTAAAACGCCTCTGAGAGGAAGTGAGGCTAGAACAGGGGTGGGCAAACTTTTGGACTCGTGGGCCGTCGAGTTAACAAAACTGTCTGGGGGGCCAGAATATATATTTTTTATAACACACACTATTTTACACTTATAATTCTAAGAGTCCACCTTGAATTATTTGTCTAATTTTATTTATTTATTATATATTATAACAATTAATTATATTATATATATATATTAATTTTATTATTATATATATTATATTTAATATATTATATTATATTTTATATATTTAGTATTTATTTATTTTATTTATTTATTTGTATATATGTATATATATATTTGTATATATTTGTATTTGCTTATAATTCTAACAGTCCACCTTGAATTATTTGTTTAATTTTATTTATTATATTATATATTATATTTAATCTACATATTATATATATAATTTATTATATATATTATAATTATATTATTAATTACATTATATATCAATTATATTATATTTTTATATATTTATTATTTATTTACTTATTTGTATAATTTTATCTGTAAACGTGTCAGATTATTAGCTATATGTTTTAAATATGTTCCATATATCCCTTTTTTTTCCAGAGCACTTTAAACATCAAACCACATCAAACTACAAACTTGAATTTTACATTTTAATTTTTTTTTTTATTGTTTTTTTTTTTTTTTTACTGAATAAGACATCCGACTTGCAAGTCATGTTGTATGTATGTTAAAAGTTAGAAAGCAACTGGCGGGCCAGATTCAAACGCTTTAAACATCACATCAAACTACAAACTTGAATTTTACATTTTTAAAAAAATGTACAATTTTTTTAATTTTTTTAATTTTTTAAGTTTTTTTTAAAAAATTTTTTTAATTTTTATTATAATTTATTTTTTGACTGAATAAGACATCCGACTTGCAAGTCATGTTGCCAGCATGTACGTATGTTAAAAGTTAGAAAGCAGCTGGCGGGCCGGATTCAGCTTAGTGGGCCGCAGTTTGCCCACCCCTGGGCTAGAAGGTTTCTGCCTTCCACTCAGCTACAGCGTATGATGACTGTAATGGTGCCAATTGAAGCCCACACACAGGACCCACTTTTTCCAGATTGGGGTGGAGTGGTTGCAATCTGACCTTGGAGAGCCCGTCTCATCTCTGCGTTCATCTCGACGCTAAAACAACAGCATCCTGAGTCCCGGGGAGAGCGTAATTGCAAACGCCACTTAGGGCAACTTCAAACGTGGCCGGCCTCATCCAGATCCAGGATGTGAGTCAGACAAAGTTTAAAAAGACCAAACCGGAGGGTAACGAGGACGACGGATGGCATTTACGGAGTGGCGAGAAAAGGCAGAGCGAGGGGAGATTAGAGCGGCGAGAAGACGGACAGAGTGCCGGCGGATTTAACTTGTGCCCTGCGCCCTTTGTGCAAACACGTCTGACGCTGCCAAAGTGTACGTCCGTTCGAGCAAAAGCCTGTCATCAGGAAGACTCCGCTCGAATCCCCGGGTGCTCCATTTGTATTTATTTGGCTGTTCCCGCTCTGCGTGCAAGTATTGTACATGCATGTGCGTGTGCACGCCGGCGTTTAAGCCCCGGCTGGGCAGATCCAGGCATTAACAGAGATGAGCCGCTAATAGAGGAGGCAGTAATTGAAGTCTTTAAGGAAGTGAGAGGGGATTAATCCCAGTGAAATGAGCGCCAGTGTCTGGGCAGGAAGTGTGAAGCGCACAGCGATAGCGCGGAGCTCGATGAAGCGTGGAGAAAGAAAACTGTAAATGAGGCCCCTTTTTTGGAAGAAAGTAAGGATTACCCACTCGGAAAAAAAAAAGAAAGGAAAGTCTTTCGTTAGCCAGCTGGCCTCCCTGAAAAGACCAAAGGCGATTTCGAAGGGTTGTTACGCTTTATTACGCTCGGGGTGGATTAGCACCGAGTCGAGTCTTTGCATGCTCATATAAACTTGTTAGACCAAATTCGGAAGAATGTAAACAAGGTGCAGGAAGAATGCAGCACTCCTGGTGTTTAGAACGAGAGGTTGCAGTGGCGGACACGGGGTGCGTGGGAGGGAAAAGGCCTTTGATCCACCTCGGTCGGGGGGCGCCGGCTGCCACCATGAAGCTCAAACTCCGAGTTCAGCTTTCCACGTCGCTTCAGCACCGGTGTATTGAATGGGTCCCTGACGTAACGGATCAATTGCTTAGATATGTGAAAGCGAATGGTAAATTAGCAAAATGCTATGAACATCCAGCAGCAACACAACATTTTGGTTTCATTATTATTTGCAGCCTTGTCGCTATCATGGAATAGTGTTTAGAAGACATTATGTAAAACAAGACATGACTCGGATGCTATGAACACATGACTCGGATGCGATGAACATCCAGCAGCAACACAACATTTTGATTTCATTACTATTTGCAGCCTTGTCGCTATCATGGAATAGTGTTTAGAAGACATTATGTAAACAAGATATGACTCGGATGCTATGAACATCCAGCAGAAACACAACATATTGGTTTCATTACTATTTGCAGCCTTGTCGCTATTATGGAATAATGTTTAGAAGACATTATGTAAACAAGACATGACTCGGATGCTATGAACATCCAGCAGCAACACAACATTTTGGTTTCATGACTATTTGCAGCCTTGTCGCTATCATGGAATAGTGTTTAGAAGACATTATGTAAACAAGACATGACTCGGATGCTATGAACATCCAGCAGCAACACAACATTTTGGTTTCATTACTATTTGCAGCCTTGTCGCTATCATGGAATAGTGTTTAGAAGACATTATGTAAACAAGACATGACTCGGATGCTATGAACACATGACTCGGACGCGATGAACATCCAGCAGCAACACAACATTTTGATTTCATTACTATTTGCAGCCTTGTCGCTATCATGGAATAGTGTTTAGAAGACGTTATATAAACAAGACATGACTCTGATGCTATGAACATCCAGCAGCAACACAACATTTTGATTTCATGACTATTTGCAGCCTTGTCGCTATCATGGAATAGTGTTTAGAAGACACAATGTAAACAAGACATGACTCGGATGCTATGAACATCCAGCAGCAACACATCATTTTGGTTTCATTACTATTTGCAGCCTTGTCACTATCATGGAATAGTGTTTAGAAGATATTATGTAAACAAGACATGACTCGGATGCTATGAACATCCAGCAGCAACACAACATTTTGGTTTCATGACTATTTGCAGCCTTGTTGCTATTATGGAATAGTGTTTAAAAGACATTATGTAAACAAGACATGACTCGGATGCTATGAACACATGACTCGGACGCTATGAACATCCAGCAGCAACACAACATTTTGGTTTCATTACTATTTGCAGCCTTGTCGCTATCATGGAATAGTGTTTAGAAGACACAATGTAAACAAGATATGACTCGGATGCTATGAACACATGACTCGATGCTATGAACATCCAGCAGCAACACAACATTTTGGTTTCATGACGATTTGCAGCCTTGTCGCTATCATGGAATAGTGTTTAGAAGACACTATGTAAACAAGACATGACTCGGATGCTATGAACATCCAGCAGCAATACAACATTTTGGTTTCACTACTATTTGCAGCCTTGTCGCTATCATGGAATAGTGTTTAGAAGACATTATGTAAACAAGATATGACTCGGATGCTATGAACACATGACTCGATGCTATGAACATCCAGCAGCAACACAACATTTTGGTTTCATTACTATTTGCAGCCTTGTCGCTATCATGGAATAGTGTTTAGAAGATATTATGTAAACAAGACATGACTCGGATGCTATGAACATCCAGCAGCAACACAACATTTTGGTTTCATTAATATTTGCAGCCTTGTCGCTATCGTGGAATAGTGTTTAGAAGACATTATGTAAACAAGACATGACTCAGATGCTATGAACATCCAGCAGCAACACAACATTTGGTTTCATTGCTATTTGCAGCCTTGTCGCTATCATGGAATAGTGTTTAGAAGACATTATGTAAACGAGACATGACTCGGATGCTATGAACATCCAGCAGCAACACAACATTTTGATTTCATTACTATTTGCAGCCTTGTCGCTATCATGGAATAGTGTTTAGAAGACATTATGTAAACAAGATATGACTCGGATGCTATGAACATCCAGCAGCAACACAACATTTTGGTTTCATTACTATTTGCAGCCTTGTCGCTATTATGGAATAGTGTTTAGAAGACATTATGTAAACAAGATATGACTCGGATGCTATGAACACATGACTCGATGCTATGAACATCCAGCAGCAACACAACATTTTGGTTTCATTGCTATTTGCAGCCTTGTCGCTATCATGGAATAGTGTTTAGAAGATATTATGTAAACAAGACATGACTCGGATGCTATGAACATCCAGCAGCAACACAACATTTTGGTTTCATGACGATTTTGCAGCCTTGTCGCTATCATGGAATAGTGTTTAGAAGACACTATGTAAACAAGACATGACTTGGATGCTATGAACATCCAGCAGCAACACAACATTTTGGTTTCATTAATATTTGCAGCCTTGTCGCTATCGTGGAATAGTGTTTAGAAGACATTATGTAAACAAGACATGACTCGGATGCTATGAACATCCAGCAGCAACACGACATTTTGGTTTCATTAGTATTTGCAGCCTTGTCGCTATCATGGAATAGTGTTTAGAAGACGTTATATAAACAAGACATGACTCTGATGCTATGAACATCCAGCAGCAACACAACATTTTGATTTCATTACTATTTGCAGCCTTGTCGCTATCATGGAATAGTGTTTAGAAGACACAATGTAAACAAGACATGACTCGGATGCTATGAACATCCAGCAGCAACACGACATTTTGATTTCATTACTATTTGCAGCCTTGTCACTATCATGGAATAGTGTTTAGAAGACGTTATGTAAACAAGACATGACTCTGATGCTATGAACATCCAGCAGCAACACAACATTTTGGTTTCATGACTATTTGCAGCCTTGTTGCTATTATGGAATAGTGTTTAGAAGACACAATGTAAACAAGACATGACTCGGATGCTATGAACATCCAGCAGCAACACGACATTTTGATTTCATTACTATTTGCAGCCTTGTTGCTATCATGGAATCGTGTTTAGAAGACATTATGTAAACAAGACATGAGAATAAACATTTTCAGATAAACAAATAATGTTCTTTGGACAGCACTTACTTTATTTAGTACCTTTTTTTATAATCCTCCAATATTACTTTGAGCTGTGTTGATTGTGATCATTATTCCTTTTTAAATGATGAACATCCCTGGTTTGAAATAGGTGTAGAGTCAAGTGACTGACTTTTAAAGCCCTGAGTTTTATCTCAGTGTTTCTTATCAGGGCTGAGACTCATCCGAGATGGAGAATAATGTCACAGATTATCCTGCTCCTCTTCGGTCTTGATGGCTTCTTGTGGATCAGAGTAAAGAAGCTCCTGGGGTTTCAAGAGGAGCATGCTCACCTCACACTTCCAAAATATTACAGTAATCCCTCAGCACTTTGCAATTAGAATGTCACAGCATCACGCTAGCAAGGTTTTCCAAAAATATATTCATAAATTGTGCTACTTTGCAGTTGAATACGCCTAAAAATTAAACATATTCCCCTAATATAAGATGATTCCTTAATGCAACCTATTGAGCAAACAAATAAAAATAATCCTGCAAATAACACCCTGCAGAGAAAAGTGCATGGTACTCATTACTCGACTACCAAAAATATATCCCCAATTGTACACACCGTGGCGTTTTCCGAGCCATACTTACACAGTAAATCAAGTGTAACTACTTTAAAGACATCCCAGACTGTATTTTTGAAATAGTCATGTTTGATTCATTAAGTCGTTCATCCCCGAGGAGAGGGATGGTTCAGTGTGTCGGCTTGGCCCCGGTTGTGGATTATAGCGTTACAGCACGCCGTCGCCTTCGGGGAGTATGGCGGTTAATTGGCAGTGAACCGTTAATCATGGCCGCCCGGCCCTTTGTGGCTGAAAGGAATTAACATCAGCAGCCAGGAAACCGCAGCTGCGGCTGGCCGGGACACTGACAAAGTTTGTTTTGCCTCCACGTGATTTAAGAAATGTGGACTGTATATAGTTGGAGAGTACTTGTACACACAGGCCATATTTGTATGTGTGCGGGGTTGTTAGGGTTGGTTTAACAACATATTAAATACATACATCATAAATACATCTTATGAATGTTTGAGTAGATCTGTTAAACTTTGCAAATATTCACTGTCTTGCTTTGCTATTTGCAGTTATTGTCATGTATAACTCAACCAGGAATGTAATGGTAATGTTTTTATTTATTTATATCATCAGATGGATCAGATTCCAATTGAGTGCATCCCATAATCAGTTCCCAGTTCCACATGTCCAAAAGGAGTAGGAAGAAGCAAAGCTTATTAAATCCTACCCCTCCATCTGGTACTTTTACAATCAGGAACTGTTACATTTGTTCACTTCCTGTTTTCCTAATATAGTTGAATTTTTTTTTGTTTTTATTTAAATTTTTTTTAAATATTTTGTATTTTATATTTTTTTTTAACATTTTTTACATTTTTAAAAAATCTTTTAATTTTTTTTATTTTTTTTCAATTTTTTTTTAATTTTATTTTATGTTTTGTTTTGGACTTTGAACCCAGCTGCCTTAAGCGAGAGACCCGATCTGGCAGCCACCAAACCAAAACCCCCCAACGCCTTGGCTGCATTCTGTCCATAAAAGTAATGGTAATGGTAATGGTAATGGTAATGGTAATGGTAATGGTAATGGTTTAATTTCATTTGAACATGCATCAGATTCCAATTGAGTGCATCCCATAATCAGTTCCCAGTTCCACATGTCCAAAAGGAGTAGGAAGAAGCAAAGCTTATTAAATCCTACCCCTCCATCTGGTACTTTTACAATCAGTAACTGTTACATTTGTTCACTTCCTGCTTTCCTAATATAGTTCAAATTTTTTTATTTAAATTTTGTTTTAAAATTGAAATTAAAAAAAATTACAATTTAAAAAATTAAAAAAAAATTGCATTTTTTTTTATTTGTTTATTTTTAAAAAAAATGTTTATTTAATTTTATGTTTTGTTTTGGACCTTTGAACCCAGCTGCCTCAAGCGAGAGACCCAATCTGGCAGCCACCAAACCAAAACCCCCCAACGCCTTGGCTGCATTCTGTCCATAAAAGTAATGGTAATGGTAATGGTAATGGTAATGGTAATGGTAATGGTTTTATTTCATTTGAACATGCATCAGATTCCAATTGAGTGCATCCCATAATCAGTTCCCAGTTCCACATGTCCAAAAGGAGTAGGAAGAAGCAAAGCTTATTAAATCCTACCCCTCCATCTGGTACTTTTACAATCAGTAACTGTTACATTTGTTCACTTCCTGCTTTCATAATATAGTTTAAGTTTTTTTTGTTTTTTTTTTAATTTTTTTAAAATATTTTTATATAAACCAAATTTTTTAAACCAAATTTTTAAATTTGTAAAAAAAATTTAAATTTTTTTAAATTAAATTTTATTTTATTTTATGTTTTGTTTTGAATCTTTGAACCCTGCTGCCTCAAGCAAGAGACCCAATCCATCTGGTACTTTTACAATCAGTAACTGTTACATTTGTTCACTTCCTGCTTTCTAATATAATTTAAATTTATTTATTTATTAATGTATTTATTTTTTATCATTTCATTTTTTTTTTTTTTTTGGTCATGTACCAAACTACGAGGTGATATGACCATACAATGGATCTTCTTGTGTCATAAACATAATGGTGACGTTTAGGCCGTTTTCAAGTTAGAGTAATCTTAAAAACTGGAGACGGATTGATGAAAATGTCCTTCAAATATTCCTTGAGGACTGAGGATCAAACCGGCAGCCATCGGATTTGGGAGAACCACGGCACTATGTAGAATAACAGAAATTCCAGCCATGTAAACGGTAAAATGATGTCTGGTCAGGCTCTGTGGGGCGGCCGTCTGCCTCTACCGGTTGGGTTAAGATATAACAATATGTGTAAAATATATGTACTTTATATATTCATCATCATATTTATTTTTCAGCTCCGACGGAGTCCCCGCTGAGGCCGAGTCTTTGTAAGTCCGCCTTCATCACATGACTTGTTTTGGCTTATCGACAAAATGGCGTTGATGCTATGTTGTGTGTGTTCGTAGTGGACGTCCATGCTCACCACGCCGTGCTGCGGGACGACTTTGACTCCAACTTGCAGGGAGAGCTGGACCCCACCGTTTGGTACCCGTGACGCCTCCTGCAATTCCTACCATGTTGTCGTCATTCACGTGACGGCCATATTGGCGCTCTTGTGCAGGTCGGAGTGTACTAACTGTGAGATGGGGGAGCAATGCGGGGTTCTGATGCACGGCCGGGCGATCACTTTCTGTGAGCCTTTTGGAGAGCGAGAGCTTGTAAGTACGATTCCGGGACCAAACCTGTACTTTTTTTCTTACTCTGTACTGCAAATATCGATGAAAAACCAACATAATATCATTTTTGGGGGGTTTCTAAACCAAAATTTTTTATTCATTCATTCATTCATTTTCTACCACTTATCCGGGGGTGCTGGAGCCTATCCCAGCTGTCTTCTACACCCTGGACTGGTGGCCAGCCAATCACAGGGCACATATAGACAAACAACCATTCACACTCACATTCATACCTATGGACAATTTGGAGTCGCTAATTAACCTAGCATGATTTTAGATTTAGCCAAGTGTGGAATCGAACTCGGGTCCCCGAGCTGTGAGGCCTGCGTGCTAACCACTCAACCACCGTGCAGCCCTCACATTTTTTAAAAATCTTTACAAATCATTCATTCATTTTCTACCGATTTTCCTCACGAGGGTCGCGGGGGTGCTGGAGCCTATCCCAGCTGTCTTCTACACCCTGGACTGGTGGCCAGCCAATCACAGGGCACATATAGACAAACAACCATTCACACTCACATTCATACCTATGGAAAATTTGGAGTCGCCAATTAACCTAGCATGATTTTAGATTTAGCCAAGGGTGGAATTGAACTCGGGTCCCCTAGCTGTGAGGGATGTGTGCTAACCACTTATTCACCGTGCAGCCCTCACATTTTTTTTTTAAATCTTTACAAATCATTCATTCATTTTCTACCACTTTTCCTCACGATGGTCGCAGGGGTGCTGGAGCCTATCCCAGCTGTCTTTGGGGCGAGAGGCGGGGTACACCCTGGACTGGTGGCCAGCCAATCACAGGGCACATATAGACAAACAACCATTCACACTCACATAAATACCTATGGACAATTTGGAGTGGCTAATTAACCTAGCATGTTTTTAGATTTAGCCAAGGGTGGAATTGAACTCGGGTCCCCTAGCTGTGAGGCATGTGTGCTAACCACTTAACCACCGTGCAGCCCTCACATTTTTTTTTGAAATCTTTACAAATCATTCATTCATTTTCTACCGATTTTCCTCACGAGGGTCGCGGGGGTGCTGGAGCCTATCCCAGCTGTCTTCGGGGCGAGAGGCGGGGTACACCCTGGACTGGTGGCCAGCCAATTACAGGGCACATATAGACAAACAACCATTCACACTCACATTCATACCTATGGACAATTTGGAGTCGCTAATTAACCTAGCATGATTTAAGATTTAGCCAAGTGTGGAATCGAACTCGGGTCCCCGAGCTGTGAGGCCTGCGTGCTAACCACTCAACCACCGTGCAGCCCTCACATTTTTTTTTTAATCTTTACAAACCATTCATTCATTAAACCAATTTCTACCGCTTTTCCTCACAAGGGTCGCAGGGGGTGCTGGAGCCTATCCCAGCTGTCTTTGGGGCGAGAGGCGGGGTACACCCTGGACTGGTGGCCAGCCAATCACAGGGCACATATAGACAAACAACCATTCACACTCACATTCATACCTATGGACAATTTGGAGTCGCCAGTTAACCTAGCATGATTTTAGATTTAGCCAAGGGTGGAATTGAACTCGGGTCCCCTAGCTGTGAGGCCTGCGTGCTAACCACTCATCCACCGTGCAGCCCTCACATTTTTTTAATTAGTTTTTTTCATTCATTCATTTTCTACCGCTTATCCTCACAAGGGTCGCGGGGGTGCTGGAGCCTATCCCAGCTGTCTCCTACACCCTGGACTGGTGGCCAGCCAATCACAGGGCACATAAAGACAAACAACCATTCACACTCACATTCATACCTATGGACAATTTGGAGTCGCCAGTTAACCTAGCATGATTTTAGATTTAGCCAAGGGTGGAATTGAACCCGGGTCCCCTAGCTGTGAGGCATGTGTGCTAACCACTTAACCACCGTGCAGCCCTCACATTTTTTTTTAAATCTTTACAAATCATTCATTCATTTTCTACTGCTTTTCCGCACGGGTCGCGGGGGTGTTGGAGCCTATCCCAGCTGTCTCCTACACCCTGGACTGGTGGCCAGCCAATCCCAGGGCACAAATAGACAAACAACCATTCACACTCACATTCATACCTATGGACAATTTGGAGTGGCTAATTAACCTAGCATGATTTTAGATTTAGTCAAGGGTGGAATCGAACTCGGGTCCCCTAGCTGTGAGGCCTGCGTGCTAACCACTCATCCAGCGTGCAGCCTTCACATTTTTTAAATCTTTCGAAATGAATTGTAGTTTTTTGTTATTTGTTATTAATAGTAGTAGTATTAGTATTTATATTATTAGAATTTGAATTGTATTGGCCAAAATCTATCCTTCTAATCTATCCTATCCTTGGCCAAGACCCCCCCCCCCCCCCCCCCCCCCCCATCTTACCTCCAGTGCCGCCCACACCGGTTTATAAATGCAAATGAATATTTGGTAGTATTTGAAGAGGCTGTAGGCGTCGATTGGCGGACATGTTTCCGACGACCTCAGAGCAGCTGTGTCTACAGATATAGTTTACCACCACCAGTTGTGTGACTGAGGAGCGAATGAATAATGGCGTCACAGGAAATCCAGTCTTTGGATTATATGGAATATAATCTATCCTGTGGTTATGTCCTGCAGACCACCGTGTCCCTGAACACCAGCACAGCGTCTGTTCTTCAGTTTGCCCTGGGTGAGTATCACATGCACATCCAAGACCATCCAAGTACCATCTTACAGTATCTGGACCGTGAGTCCTTCTGACTGAACGTGACTGACTTTGCATTCATTGGTCTCATTCATTGGTCTCAAATATAATCATCTTTGGCTTCATGTTGTTTTTTTGCTTTCCTCATGCTGTCTCTGGTATCTTATTAATCTTTTACACAAAGCACCTAGAAGGCAGAGTTTTTAGATACGTTGTATTTTTTATGAACTTTATAAGCATTCAGAAGTTCTCATGGGACTGTGGCAGAAAACCATGCAGCTCAGACATGCCATCTATCATGTATTCCTTTTTTCATATTATTTTTCCCTTATTCTCTTCCTTTCATATGATCAGGCATAAATAGTACCACATTTCAGGCATAAATAGTACGATATTTCCCAATGGAGATGTGGATGAAGCAATGCCATTGGAAAGTCGTAGATGCTCCACAACATCAGGGGTCGTCAGTAGCTCCTGCATCCTCCATTAGTGACCTTTCACCCCATCATATCCCAAAGCACACAGACAAACACATTTCCAAGACGCATCAATGTTTGAAAGGAAGAATTTTACCACTTAAAGATGCTCAGACATTTACGCAGGCTCGAGTACACACATTTGGGGGATGCAGCGGGACGCCGACAAGCCACCGTGCGTGCACGCGTGCAACAGCTTACTTAGTGCAACTCTGCCAGATGTCGTTGGACTTCCCGGTTGCTGTGCAGCATCCATTTCAATGGAGGGGAATGCAGGAAGAGTTCTTATAAAATGCACTTCTGCCCCCTTGTGTTTGTTTTTTTTTACGCTTAAAACTGTGGAGTTGCATCATCACTCTCGCATAAGAAAACGTAAAAGACATATGAGTAAGTCTTTGGGAGTGAATGAGTTACTACTCTGCGATAGAGCATTTTATGGTAATGGTAATGGTAATGGTAATGGTTTTATTTCATTTGAACATGCATCAGATTACAATTGAGTGCATCCCATAATCAGTTCCCAGTTCCACATGTCCAAAAGGAGTAGGAAGAAGCAGAGCTTATTAAATCCTACCCCTCCATCTGGTACTTTTACAATCAGTAACTGTTACATTTGTTCACTTCCTGCTTTCCATAATACAGTTTAAGTTTTTTTTTGTTTTTATTTTTGTTTTTATTTTTTTTATTTTTTTTTTAAATAAAGAAAAAAATATTACATTTTTTGTTTTGGGCCTTGGACCTTGTTTTTTTTTTTTTTTTTTTTTTTAAATTTTGTAACTTATTTCACTTTGTTTTATTTTATTTTATTTTATTTTATTTTATTTTATTTTATTTTATTTTATTTTATTTTATTTTATTTTATTTTATTTATATAATAAGGAGTTAGTATGTTCTCTGTAGGCGGCATTATGAATTATCCTTACTGGCCTTTTTTGCAGTACATTTAGCCAGTGAAGATTGCTTTTATAGTTATTAGCCCATATTTTAGATAGATATTTTAGATATTAGATATTTTATTTGTTTACATTTTTGGCATTCTGCAACAAATTAATTGTATTTACATAATTTATGGGAAACATTTCATCATAAGAGTATGTTTCAGACCTTCGGAAGAGACACCTAATGACACTAACCAAGGTTAGTCCAATTCTGTAAATTTGTCTGCTTCTGTTCCTCAGGTTCAGGCTCCTGTCGATTCAGCTACTCAGACCCCAGCATCACTGTGTCATACAGCCTCAGTGGGAACGCTAACAACTCGGACTGGATCACACTGGAGAAGATCAGGTCTTCATTTCAATCCATCCCCATTGTCCTTAAAGTCCATAGCAGCTCCTTAAACATAACTCAAAACCTATTGTGGTCCTCCAGAGCTCCGACCAACAGCAGCACCTTCGTTCACCTGCTCCCCATGCCAGTACACTCCAGGGCGGAGAACGTACGCCTCCGCTGGTCTCAGGAGGCTCCTCAAGGTCCAGACGGGTACGAGTCCTGCTGGGGTCTGGACAATGTTCTGCTGGTCAATGCTGCGCATAAAGCTCCTCTCATGGAGGACAACCTGGATCCTCCAGACACCGCCAACTGGCTCTTCTTTCCTGGTGCTACTGTGAAGGTACGGCGACATGAAGGATCTTTCTTCTTTAATGCTTTCTTTTGTGCCGGAATCTTCTCTTTATAAGCCTTTTAGTTTTTTCTTAAACTTTGAAACCTGCAGCTTATACAGCGTTCCGGATAATTTATGGATCAGCTCTGATCTTGTGATATCTCCTGTACTTGAGAACTACGACTAATCGTTTAAATACTGTGCTGCTCACAAGTCAATGAGGAAACTTTGGCTCTTTGGCTCTGGAGCTTCAGTGCACTGAAGTGACGAGGTCAACATCTCACAAAGAACACTAAACTCATCACACAGCAAATTAACACACAAAAGTATGAGTAAAAAAAGTATAAATATACACACAGATACCAATGCCGGTTTGAAATTAAAAATACATATTTGAACATTTTCCATTCATTGGCGATGTCGGCCTCCCTTCAGGCTTCTCTGGTTCCCTCTGGTGGACCAAGGCAGCATTGCAGGGCCATCCATCCATCTATCTCAGGGGTGCTCATTAAGTCGATCGCGAGCTACCGGTCGATCGCGGAGGTGGTACTGGTCGATCGCTGGTCGATCGCGGCGTGACATTAAAAAAATATCATCGCAGCATCAATGCCGTCACTTGATTGACATACAGGGCAGCCATTCAGATGACAACAGAATGTTGCCCTTCGGGCGACCAATCAAATCAAACAACGTCTCTAAGTGCAGCAGAACTTACGATGTCAGCCTATCATCCATCCCCGTTACTTGATTGACATACAGGACAACCAGTCAGATGACAACTGAATTTTGAGTTTATGGTCACTAAAATGAGTGAAGGAGCTGGACCAAGTAAAAAGGCAAAAACTGGACCAAGTAAAAAGGCAAAAAACATATCACTTCCATACGGATATGGAATATTATACGGATATTATGATACGGATATTATCCATGACTGATAAACATTTGGAAGTGTGCTTGAGGCTGGCTATCAGCAGCTACTGTCCGGACTATGCATCCCTGGCTGGTTCAATTCAGTGCAAGTCATCAAAGTAAACTCAGGTAATTACAAAAAATGTTAATAGTTAATTATGTGTGTTTTGCAATATTGGCTCATTTGGTTATGTAAGGTACATCAACATACATTGTACGTACAAATAATCCTCAATACATTTGAAAATAAATAGATGTTTTGCATTTTTGTAGTGGGTAGATCATTTTGACTCGGTCATTTTAAAAGTAGCTCGCATGCTGAAAAAGTGTGAGCACCCCTGATCTATCTAGTTTCTATGCTGCTTGCCCTCCAATTAAATGCTTTGTTCAGATGTGATGCATTATGGGAAAATGTTCATCGTGAAGCGCCGAAGAACTGGAGTCTGAGGCGGAGTGTCCAATTTGGGAGAAAACTTTATTTTTCTTGCAAACATTAACTTGCACTCTTTGCTACGTGAGACACGAGAGCCCCGTCTCTCAACCACAACAGGAAGTGGGAAACCACCACCCCTTGCGCCTACCCCTCCGGGTGGCAACTCCTCCCCTATCAATCGTTCCGGGGGTGAATTATGTCTCGGTAACCTACCACTATAATAGTTGTTTTTTTCCCCCATATTTTTATATTGCTTTTGGGTGTTAAGTTGCTGTGTGATGAGTTTAGTGTTCTTTGTAAGCCGTTATATTGAGTGATAACAATTTCCAATGAGTTGAGCTTACTTATTTTTTTACTGTCTCTGTTGCTTCTGCCGTGTCATCTTCTAACGCCATCTTTCCGTGTTGCACAGCACGCTTGCCAGTCTGAGGGCAACGCTTTGTATTTCCACGGCGGCGAAGGAGCCGGCCACAGCTTCGCCTCCAGTCGAGACATTGATCTGCACCGAGAGGAGGGAAGAAGCTATTGGGAGGAGGATTTTGAGAGTCCACCATCAAAGTAAGTCAAGACCTGGATATATGATCGATGTTTTTTTTTCCACAGTTTTCCGCATGACTTTGCCCCAAGGTCAAATGCATGAATGAAATGAAACAATAGCAGCATCATGGCCGAGAATGTTCAACTCCGCTGGTGTGGAGGTCCAACACACATAAAAGCTTATGGGATTCCGAAAAGTTCTTAGAACTTAGAAGCCTTTGTGTGCGTCAAAGCCATATTACACAGATAAACCTGTTCAGTTTAATCCCTGATGGGATGTTTTAGTTCTCTGTGATAAAGGAAGAATCGTTCCAAACTCTTCTTAACCCTTAGATGCATAAGTGGGTCAAAAATGACCCGGTCAGGTTGTTTTCTTGAAATATCTTCGTAATGAAAAATTTTTATCATTTCATATTCCAGGTATTCCTCAAAAAACATGTTTTTGATATCATGCCATTCACATTTTTAACTTGCTTTTTATACATTTCAAGAAATTTTTGGTTTTGTGTTACTACCCCAACCTTCCATAAGTGGGTCAAAAATGACCCGGTCAGGTTGTTTTCTTGAAATATCTTTCTAATGAAAAATTTTCATAATTTCATATTCCAGTTATTCCTCAAAAAACATGTTTTTGATATCATGCCATTCACATTTTTAACTTATCTTTTATACATTTTAAGAAATTTTTGTTTAGTGTTACTACCCCAACCTTCCATAAGTGGGTCAAAAATGACCCGGTCAGGTTGTTTTCTTGAAATATCCTCTTAATGAAAATTTTTTATCATTTCATATTCTAGGTATTCCTCAAAAAACATGTTTTTGATATCATGCCATTCACATTTTTAACTTACCTTTTATACATTTTAAGAATTTTTTGGTTTTGTGTTACTACCCCAACCTTCCATAAGTGGGTCAAAAATGACCCGGTCAGGTTGTTTTCTTGAAATATCTTCATAATGACACTTTTTAAAAATAATTTCATATTCCAGGTATTCCTCAAAAACATGTTTTTGATATCATGCCATTCACATTTTTAACTTGCCTTTTATACATTTTAAGAGATTTTTGGTTTTGTGTTACTACCCCAACCTTCCATAAGTGGGTCAAAAATGACCCGGTCAGGTTGTTTTCTTGAAATATCTTCGTAATGAAAATTTTTTATCATTTCATATTCCAGGTATCATTCAAAAACATGTTTTTGATATCATGCCATTCACATTTTTAACTTATCTTTTATACATTTTAAGAAATTTTTGTTTAGTGTTACTACCCCAACCTTCCATAAGTGGGTCAAAAATGACCCGGTCAGGTTGTTTTCTTGAAATATCTTCGTAATGAAAATTTTTTATCATTTCATTATCTTGGTATTCCTCAAAAAATATCTTTTTGATATCATGCCATTCACATTTTTAACTTACCTTATATACATTTTAAGAAATTTTTGGTTTTATGTTACTACCCCAACCTTCCATAAGTGGGTCAAAAATGACCCGGTCAGGTTGTTTTCTTGAAATATCTTTGTAATGAAAATTTTTTAAATCATTTTATATTCCAGGTATTCCTCAAAAAACATGTTTTTGATATCATGCCATTCACATTTTTAACTTAACTTTATGTAACACACAATGGATCCTCCCATTTTCTATTGTTGTACGGGGTCATTTTCTTTTTCAAAGATGTAAAAAAAGTGAAAAATGAAGATGTTTCTAACATGAAATCATTCTTGTGTGGTCCTAAATATAATACTAAATATCATACAAGTGATTATTCCTAACCAAAATAGCAAAATCGGCATAAAACGGCATTGATTCTAGTATGGGTGATTTTTGAGTGTAGGGTCCAGTCACTCGTGCATCGAAGGGTTAAAATCTGTGTTATGTTTGATGAACACACATTCGTGAGAAGGAACCGATGGAAAGACCGCATCTATTCTTAAACATTGTTCACATGACATGCTGCCCCAAGCTTAGCGACTTCCACAGGTGAATGCCACGTCTCCGACCGCTTCGCAGGCAGCGCTCCATCTGCTCGCAGTGAGACACCTTATGCATACACGGCGCAGCGCAGCGCCACGCGCTCCCATCATTATCCCATAGCTAAAAATGGACGCGTACGAGGAGACAGCAATTACCTTTACATCCGTGACACTAGTGTGGCTTTCCCACCGCTTGCGCTTCACACCAGGATGCACACCCGTCAGGTGTCATGGGCTCGCTTCTATGCAGGTGGAATTATTCTCCTGTTGTGGAAAATGTAAAAAAAAAGGGGGGTGGGCATAAGGAGACCCGGGAGCGGGCTGACATACTGAGTTAGCTTCTGTCAATGCTAATGAGGATCCTCTCTCCACTGTGCACAAATATGTCGACATGTGCATGGTCTTCCAGGTGATGCATGCCCAACGCCGTCGGTAGCGTTTGTTTACACGGAAGATAAAGTTTCTGCGGTTTTGCCTCCTCCAGCTGGGACATTCAGGGAGCCGTCTACGGGAGCCGCTGTGGCGAGATCGAGTCCGGCTCGGCGCTCGTGTTCGAGAGGGAAGGTCGCAGGAGAGTGTGCACGCCGTACATCGACACCACATCGTATGGGAACCTGCGCTTCCACTTTTCCATGGGTACGGAAATCGAGCACGCTTTGTCTTTGGGTGATTCCGACGCTAGTCTTGCATCTTCTGTGTGACCGAAAGTACTTTGTACTTCGTCTCTGCAGGTGGTGGTGAATGCGACCCAGGGGAGTCACATGACCATGACGTGATTCTGTTCGGAAGGTCGGAGGGCAAGCGGGAACGTGTGGTGCTGGACACCCTTCCGTATTCTTCCTACAGGGTGAGAACCCGCAACTTGTTCCTTATCCATCAATTGTGTAGCTTAGCTTATTAGACATTAACATTATTAGAGGGCGGCACGGTGGTCGAGTGGTTAGCGCGCAGACCTCACAGCTAGGAGGACCAGGGTTCGATTCCCCATCTCTGTGTGGAGTTTGCATGTTTTCTCCGAACATTTTCTCCGGGTACTCCGGTTTCCTCCCACATTCCAAAATCATGCTAGGTTAATTAGCCACTCCAAATTGTCCATTAGGTATGAATGTGAGTGTGAATGGTTGTTTGTCTATATGTGCCCTGTGATTGGCTGGCCACCAGTCCAGGGTGTACCCCGCCTCTCGCCCGAAGACAGCTGGGAAAGGCTCCAGCACCCCCCGCGACCCTCGTGAGGAAACAGCGGTAGAAAATGAATGAATGAATGAATATTAGAGGGCGGCACGGTGGTTGAGTGGTTAGCACTCAGACCTCACAGCTAGGAGGACCAGGGTTCGATTCCCCATCTCTGTGTGGAGTTTGCATGTTCTCTCCGAACATTTTCTCCGGGTACTCCGGTTTCCTCCCACATTCCAAAAAACATGCTAGGTTAATTAGCCACTCCAAATTGTCCATAGGTATGAATGTGAGTGTGAATGGTTGTTTGTCTATATGTGCCCTGTGATTGGCTGGCCACCAGTCCAGGGTGTAGGAGACAGCTGGGATAGGCTCCAGCACCCCCGCGACCCGTGCGGAAAAGCAGTAGAAAATGAATGAATGAATTAATGATTTGTAAAGATTTGTAAAAATGTGAGGGCTGCACGGTGGTTGAGTGGTTAGCACGCATGCCTCACAGCTAGTGGACCCAAGTTCAATTTTATATCTAAAATCATGCTAGGTTAATTAGCCACTCCAAATTGTCCATAGGTATGAATGTGAGTGTGAATGGTTGTTTGTCTATATGTGCCCTGTGATTGGCTGGCCACCAGTCCAGGGTGTACCCCTGCGCCTCTCGCCCCAAGACAGCTGGGATAGGCTCCAGCACCCCCGCGACCCTCGTGAGGAAAAAGCGGTAGAAAATGAATGAATGAATGAATTAACATTATTAGAGCCCTCTTGACATGACATAACACCCCTATAGTCACCTTGACATACATAAATAAGCTAATACAGTTACATGTTGCTGTTAAATGTGTTTCCTGTACGATGGGAGCTGGACAGGAAGTGATGTCAGGGGTTCAGAGTGGAGTTTTAGCTTGGTACAAATCGATGCTAATTGATAAATTTGTGATCATCCAGTATGGATAATTTAAATAATTTAGAATAAATAATAATAAATTAAAGTTATAGGTGAAATGTACAGCATACATGTTTATGTTTTTATGCTTCACTGCTGGTGTTTTTTTTTTTTTTTTTTTTTGTCAAGCACTTTGTCCGGCGGTCTTTAAATGCACCACAGTTGTGTGCTATGAATTTGATTCCATCTGTTTATTGTGGGTTTCATTCATTAATATGTAAGCTGGCTTATATTGATATTGAACAATGGCAATTGAGAAGAAGAGGAGGATTCCGTAGCTTCATCTAATTAGAAAATTATCACTTTTGTTGCAAATGTTGATCTGAAATCAGAGGTCAACATCAAGCTAGCAGGAGTGAATTTTTATAAGCGTGTCTATTATTTGACATTTGCTGGTAGTGTAAATCAGGGATCAATTCCATTGAATAAAGCAACTCTAATCCACATCATTGTCCTCTGTCTTCCCTCTAGACCCCTGGGGTAGTTTCCGTGGCACTGCCCACCGAGCTCCAAACGGCGGTCACCCAGTTTTGCATGGAGCAGCGCTCTCATGGCGGCGCTGACCGCCACGTGTGGGCAGTGGACTTCATGCAGCTTCTCCCCGTGCTGCCCGGCACGCACACACACGTGGTCCAGTTCTCCATCAACCTCGGCTGTGGCTCCTACCAGCCTGCCAACAGGTGGGACACCTTTGGATCAGCTCCTTTTTTTACAACCCAAATTGGAATCATTGCAAAATGGCCGCTAATACAAAATGATACACAACTTGTACAATATAGAAAGTAACCTGCTAAACATGCTAAAGGCTTATGGCAAGGGGTCTCAAACTCAATTTACTTGGGGGCCACTGGAGCTAGGGTCTGGGTGAGACTGGGCCGCATCAGATTTTCAAAAAAAAAACAAAAAAACGCATTTATTAAAAACAGAAAAATTAATAAACTTTGATTTGGTTCCGATTTTCTACAATAAAAGCTCTGATAAAACATTCCACTGTTCTCAAATATCTTAAATATCTTAAGATGAAAAATAAATGAACAAATCAAGAAAATCAATCAATCAGTAATAAATAAATAAATATAATAATAATAAAAAAAAACGGCAAATAATAAAAACTTAAGAAAGCACATATAGTTGGTGGGTAGACAAATTATTTTTTTTCATATTAAAATGAACAAAGCATTATTAGAGCCCTGTAGACATGACAAAACACGACTATAGTCACATTTATACTCTTTTTATTTACAACATATTGCGCAACTGCAGGGTCTCGAGACACATGCTAACTCGCAAACTCGAGAGCTAGCGACCTCAACGGTAGCCTCCGAGTTATTTCCTTTCAACTTAAATAGCCAAAAACTTACCACTTCCACACGGATAGGGAGGATAACTATTAACAGTTATTTAACCTTTAACATGAACATGAATCAAACGTAATAATTTTTTTTCTGGGTACATGATACCATACAGCATCCGTATCAAACATTAAACTTTCATATCAAGGCGGGGGCCCTCAAACTAGCGTCCTGCGGGCCGCATTTGGCCCGCGGGCCGCATGTTTGAGACCCCTGGCTTATGGTGAACCAGACAAAATTTGCTCTGGATTAGTAAGTACACCTTATATGAAGTATTTTTTGGCTTTATTTGATGCTTTTGTTATGCAAATTTGGAGCAGGAGTGGATAGAAAAGAAGTAAAAAGAAAACAGATGGGGAGGAGAAGAGAACAACACAAAGAGAGACAAAAACAGCAACAACAACAATTGCAATGACAATAACAGAAGAACAGAATGCCAAATGCTAATCTAGCTAACGTTCAACTACTAAATACGAGCTGGGATTTTGTTTCTGTTTTTTTTTTCAGTGTCGGTCTGGAATTTTCCACCAATCATGGCCGTACCTGGTCTCTGCTTCACACCGAGTGTCTGCCGGAGTTGTGTGCTGGTCCTCACTTACCTCATAGTACCATCTACTCTTCCGACAATTACAGCGGGTACGACTGCGTACCCGTCAAGCTAACGCGGTCAACGTACGGTTGTAAGAACATATTTTGGAACATCTCCGCAGATGGACCAGGATCTCCATTCCGCTTCCCAATGCGGCCCTGACGGAAAACACACGCTTTCGCTGGAAACAGTCCGGTGGTGGAGTGGGCAACATGTGGGCCATTGATAATGGTGAGGAGCAGATATATAATACTTACATAAAATACTTGATTCCAACTTGTGTCCGTGTGTGTTTGTCAGTTTACATCGGGCCTGCTTGCCTCCGTTTCTGCTCCGGAAGAGGACATTGTTCCCGGACTGGCTGCAAGTAATGAAAGGATACGCTGGTTATGCATTATGATTCCGTTTTATTATCATAATAATCATTTCTCTTTGCTTAGATGCGATCCAGGCTTCAGCGGTCCGGCCTGTGAGCTCGCTTCCCAGACTTTCCCGGCGTTCCTATCGGAGGGTTTCTCCAGCCCGCGACTTTCGTCCTACCACAGCTTCTCATCACTCCGCGGAGCCGAGGTCAGCTTCGGCTGTGGGGTTCTGGCCAGCGGCAAGGCGCTGGTCTTCAACAGGGACAGCAGGAGACACTTAGTCACCGCGCCGCTGGACAGCTCCCAGGCCAGGTAATCTTTCAGAAGAACTATGATTGACATCCAGGAGACGTCTCCAGACGTCTACCAAGATTAAGGACTCAGGTCATGGTCATCTACAAAGTTTGGAATTGGGGTTTGACCAACAATATTCCTAGCTATGGACACAGGGAATGTCCTCGGGGTTGGTTTTCCACTAATTGAAATTGTAGTCAACATGGCCTCCTTCGCTTAGCTCATTCATCAAAAACGGATTCCTGCCTGCTCTGGTGTGTGCAGGTACCTCCAGTTCACCCTCCGACTGGGCAGCCGAAGCACCCTGAGCTCCTGTCCTGCTCCAGACCAACCGGGAGAAGGCGTCTTGCTGCATTATTCTACAGACAACGGAATAACCTGGACTCTGCTGCAGCATTATGCTTACCAAGGCTTCCATGAGCCCAGGTTGGTGGGAGGGAGGGAGGGAGGGAGGGAGGGAGGGAGTGAGTGAGGGAGGGAGGGAGTGAGTGAGTGAGTGAGTGAGTGAGTGAGTGAGTGAGTGAGTGAGTGAGTGAGTGAGTGAGTGAGTGAGTGAGGGAGGGAGGGAGTGAGTGAGTGAGTGAGTGAGTGAGTGAGTGAGTGAGTGAGTGAGTGAGTGAGTGAGTGAGTGAGTGAGTGAGTGAGTGAGTGAGTGAGTGAGTGAGTGAGTGAGTGAGTGAGTGAGTGAGTGAGTGAGTGAGGGAGGGAGGGAGGGAGACCATCTTTGGCTCAGAAGGAAAAGAGGTCTTCATCGGCCTTGTCAACTCTTTCTTAGGAATTTGCATAAGAGGACCAGTTTTTTTATTAATATTATCAATAATAATAATAATTTATATTAATATTAGGGGTGCCATAATATTGAAAAAAATAATAAATAAAGTTTTTTTAAACCTTGATGGTCCTGATGGCTTCCAACATGACAAGGAGATCCCACCTGAGATGTTTTCCACACGGCACAGTGCAGGAGGTATGCCATAATATTTAAAAAATAAATAATAATTATTAATATTATGATTATTAATATTAATAATTAATATTAATATAAAATATTATAATAATATTATAATATAAATATAATATAAAATTAATTAATATAAAAATAATATTAATAATAAAAAATAATAAAAATAATAAAAATAATATTATTAATTAAAATTGAAATGATGAAAATGAATATTACATTAATACATAAATACATTAATATTAATATTAAATTTTATTTGTATAGCGCTTTTCAGAGTGCTCAAAGCAGGAGGGTGCCATAATATTAAAAATAATAATAATAATATTAATAATTGTGAACAATTGTGAAAGATAAATTGTCAAAGACACTTTAGAGTGAAGAAAAAAGAAATAAAAAATAGAGATGCATGAAAATACAACATCCATACATTCATTCAGAGCTAAAAACAAGGTTAAAAACGGTATAAAAAGTTGGGTTTTGTTCAACAGAACAATGGAGATTCATGTTGTGCAGGGGCGTCAAACGGCTAATTGGCTCTGTGGAGATTGCCATTGCCATTGGAGGTTTTGATAAATGGACATCGGATGCCATTGATCTTCAGCACCTGGAGAAACATTCCCATGATCCTCCTGGAAGTACTGGCATCAAACATGTACAGTACACGCCCTGATGTACTACTATTTCACTTTAATACTTGTTTGCAATACATTGCGTATAAATATGTTTGGTTTTTACTCCTATTTCTTACTTTAGCATTTTGAAACTCACTTAGAACCTCCTTCGGATCCATGATCCTTGATCCTGACCGTGATGTAGTTCTTCCTGTAGTCCCGCCAAGTAGACAGTATTTTGAAACTGCAATACTTTTCTCTGCCGAACAGGATTGTGTCTGTCGAGCTGCCGTCCGGCGCTCGAAAGTTTGGCGTGCAGTTTCGATGGTGGCAGCCGTACCATTCAGGGCGTGGCCATGACGTGTGGGCCCTGGATGAAATCAGCATGACCTCCGTACTGTTCAACACCATAAGTCTGGACTTTAGCAACGTGCTGGACGTCACTCAGAGTCTTGGCTTCTACCTCGGTCATGTCCAGCCCTACTGCCAGCACGACTGGACCCTCAGGTAAAAAATGTCCGATAGTTTAACCTCAAAAGGAAACATAATATCATCTTCTTGTCTTCGTTTCATTTCAGTTTCTCCGGTGAGCCCAGTCCTGGTTCCAGTATTCGTTACGTGGAGACTCAGTCCATGCAGATCGGAGCCTCCTACAGCCTCCAGTTCTCGCTGGTGATGGGCTGTGGACGAGACTCGTCCCCTCACATCGACACTCAGGTCCGCCTGGAGTTCTCCACCAATCACGGCCTCACTTGGCACCTGGTCAAAGAGGTACGGACCTGCGTATATTTCCTGATCCGGTATACTGTACACACCTGTCCATGCTCCTTAGATCCAGTTTAAAATACTTCAGTGTATGTCCTCGACCTAGGCCTGTCTTCCTGGCATGCCAAGCTGCTCTGAGTTCACAGCTCCAAGTGTCTACCACCCATCTGAGTTCAGACGATGGAGACGCATCACTCTGTCTCTGCCTCAGAAGACATGGTAACACAACTCCAACGCAACTTTGCACACGTGTAGTGATGGAAGTCATTAGAAGAGCTTCCATAATGAGGTAGAAAAAAACATACATAAGTCGCTCCAGAGTATAAGTCGCACAAGGCCAAAAATGCAAAATTAGGTCGAAAAAAACGTATATAAGTCGCTCCAGAGTATAAGTCGCACAAGGCCAAAAATGCATAAGTAGGTAGAAAAAAACGTATATAAGTCCCTCCAGAGTATAAGTCGCACAAGGCCAAAAATGCATAAGTAGGTAGAAAAAAACGTATATAAGTCCCTCCAGAGTATAAGTCACACAAGGCCAAAAATGCATAATTAGGTAGAAAAAATGTATATACGTCGCTCCAGAGTATAAGTCGCACAAGGCCAAAATTGCATAATTAGGTACAAAAAAACGTATATAAGTCGCTCCGGAGTATAAGGTGCACAAGGCCAAAAATGCATAATTAGGTACAAAAAAACGTATATAAGTCGCTCCAGAGTATAAGTCGCACAAGGCCAAAAATGCATAATTAGGTCGAAAAAAAAACATACATAAGTGGATCCGGAGTATAAGTCACACAAGGCCAAAAATGCATAATTAGGTAGAAAAAAACGTATATAAGTCGCTCCAGAGTACAAGTCACACAAGGCCAAAAATGCATAATTAGGTAGAAAAAAACTACATAAGTCGCTCCAGAGTATAAGTCGCACAAGGCCAAAAATGCATAATTAGGTAGAAAAAAACTACATAAGTCGCTCCAGAGTATAAGTCGCACAAGGCCAAAAGTGCATAATTAGGTAGAAAAAACGTATATAAGTTGCTCCAGAGTATAAGTTGCACAGGGCCAAAAATGCATAATTAGGTAGAAAAAAACGTATATAAGTCGCTCCAGAGTACAAGTCACACAAGGCCAAAAATGCATAATTAGGTAGAAAAAAACTACATAAGTCGCTCCAGAGTATAAGTCGCACAAGGCCAAAAGTGCATAATTAGGTAGAAAAAACGTATATAAGTCGCTCCGGAGTATAAGTCGCACAAGGCCAAAACTGCATAATTAGGTAGAAAAAATGTATATACGTCGCTCCAGAGTATAAGTCGCACAAGGCCAAAAATGCATAATTAGGTAGAAAAAAACGTATATAAGTCGCTCCAGAGTATAAGTCACACAAGGCCAAAAATGCATAATTAGGTAGAAAAAAACGTATATAAGTCGCTCCGGAGTATAAGTTGCACAAGGCCAAAAATGCATAATTAGGTCGAAAAAAACGTATATAAGTCGCTCCAGAGTATAAGTCGCACAAGGCCAAAAATGCATAATTAGGTAGAAAAAAAACGTATATAAGTCGCTCCGGAGTATAAGTCGCACAAGGCCAAAAATGCATAATTAGGTAGAAAAAAACGTATATAAGTCGCGCCGGAGTATAAGTCGCACAAGGCCAAAAGTGCATAATTAGGTAGAAAAAAACGTATATAAGTCGCTCCAGAGTATAAGTCGCACAAGGCCAAAAGTGCATAATTAGGTAGAAAAAACATATATAAGTCCCTCTAGAGTGTAAGTCACACAAGGCCAAAAATGCATAATTAGGTAGAAAAAAACGTATATAAGTCGCTCCACAGTATAAGTTGCACAATGCCAAAAATGCGTAATTAGGTAGAAAAAAACGTATATAAGTCGCTCCACAGTATAAGTTGCACAATGCCAAAAATGCGTAATTAGGTAGAAAAAAACATATATCGGTCGATCCAGAGTATAAGTCGCACAAGGCCAAAAATGCATAATTAGGTACAAAAAAACGTATATAAGTCGCTCCAGAGTATAAGTCGCACAAGGCCAAAAATGCATAATTAGGTCGAAAAAAAAACCATACATAAGTGGATCCGGAGTATAAGTCACACAAGGCCAAAAGTGCATAATTAGGTAGAAAAAAACGTATATAAGTCGCTCCAGAGTATAAGTCGCACAAGGCCAAAAATGCATAATTAGGTAGAAAAAAACATACATAAGTCGCTCCGGAGTACAAGTCGCACAAGGCCAAAAATGCATAATTAGGTAGAAAAAAACGTATATAAGTCGCTCCGGAGTATAAGTTGCACAAGGCCAAAAATGCATAATTAGGTCGAAAAAAACGTATATAAGTCGCTCCAGAGTATAAGTCCCAAAAGGCCAAAAATGCATAATTAGGTAGAAAAAAACGTATATAAGTCGCTCCAGAGTATAAGTCGCACAAGGCCAAAAATGCATAAGTAGGTAGAAAAAAACGTATATAAGTCCCTCCAGAGTATAAGTCACACAAGGCCAAAAATGCATAATTAGGTAGAAAAAATGTATATACGTCGCTCCAGAGTATAAGTCGCACAAGGCCAAAATTGCATAATTAGGTACAAAAAAACGTATATAAGTCGCTCCGGAGTATAAGGTGCACAAGGCCAAAAATGCATAATTAGGGAGAAAAAAACCTACATAAGTCGCTCCAGAGTATAAGTCGCACAAGGCCAAAAGTGCATAATTAGGTAGAAAAAAAACATACATAAGTCGCTCCGGAGTATAAGTCCCAAAAGGCCAAAAATGCATAATTAGGTAGAAAAAAACGTATATAAGTCGCTCCAGAGTACAAGTCACACAAGGCCAAAAATGCATAATTAGGTAGAAAAAAACTACATAAGTCGCTCCAGAGTATAAGTCGCACAAGGCCAAAAATGCATAATTAGGTAGAAAAAAACTACATAAGTCGCTCCAGAGTATAAGTCGCACAAGGCCAAAAGTGCATAATTAGGTAGAAAAAACGTATATAAGTTGCTCCAGAGTATAAGTTGCACAGGGCCAAAAATGCATAATTAGGTAGAAAAAAACGTATATAAGTCGCTCCAGAGTATAAGTCGCACAAGGCCAAAAATGCATAATTAGGTAGAAAAAAAACATACATAAGTCGCACCGGAGTATAAGTCGCACAAGGCCAAAAATGCATAATTAGGTAGAAAAAAAAACATATATAAATGGCTCCAGAGTATAAGTTGCACAAGGCCAAAAATGCATAATTAGGTATAACAAAAAACATATATAAGTCGCTCCGGAGTATAAGTCGCACAAGGCCAAAAATGCATAATTAGGTAAAAAAAAAACATATATAAGTCCCTCTAGAGTATAAGTCACACAAGGCCAAAAATGCATAATTAGCTAGAAAAAAACGCATATAAGTCGCTCCAGAGTATAAGTCGCACAAGGCCAAAAATGCATAATTAGGTAGAAAAAAACGTATATAAGTCGCTCCAGAGTATAAGTCGCACAAGGCCAAAAATGCATAATTAGGTCGAAAAAAAACATACATAAGTCGCTCCGGAGTATAAGTCCCAAAAGGCCAAAAGTGCATAATTAGGTAGAAAAAAAAAACATACATAAGTCGCTCCAGAGTATAAGTCACACAAGGCCAAAAATGCATAATTAGGTAGAAAAAAAATATACATAAGTCGCTGTGGGGTATAAGTCGCAGGAACAGCCAACCAATGAAAAAAAGTGCGACTTATAGTCCGGAAGGTTGGAAATGTGTTTTCTCTGTTCAAAGTATGAAAATATTAGATTTACAAATAAGGAATCGTAGTTTGTACAAATATATTTATCATGGTCTGGAACCCATCAACCATGACAAACAAGTGTTGAGCTAAAGCTAGCGGCCATATTTACTTATACATACATTACGACAACACATCACATATCAACCATGAAATGGATGTCTCTGTGTACCGTCGGCATTCAGGTCCAGCGCCACAAGGTTCCGCTGGATCCAGAATTACTACGGCGAGCAGGACGAATGGGCCCTGGATGACATTTACATCGGCCAGCAATGTCCTAGCATGTGCCACGGACACGGATGGTGTGACCATGGACACTGCAGGTCAGCCTCGGATGGGTAAAAATCAACACTTGACTGATCTCAGGACAGTAAACCAAAGCGTCTGTCAGCAGGTGCGATGACGGATTCTCCGGACCGGACTGCCTGCCCGTTTCCCCCCTTTCGTCCAGTGTGCTATCAGACTTTGAGTCCCAGGATGCACTGCTGGCCACGTGGCAGGAAGTGATCGGCGGGGAGGTGGTCAGCCCTGACGTGGGCTGCGGGGTGGTGTCATCCGGTTCATCCCTGTACTTCAGCAAGGTAGAACATGAGATTATTATGGAGATTATTATGCAATAATCCTTTAAGACTATCGTGAATACTGTACATACTGTATTTATTACCGCCAGGCTGGGCTGCGGCAGCTGGTGAGTTGGGACCTGGACACCGAGTGGGCGGAGTTTGTGCAGTTTTACCTGCGCGTGGGCGGAGACTGGGCCGACTGTAACCAGGCTGACAGCAGGGAGGAAGGAGTTCTGCTGCAGTACAGCAATGATGGCGGCATCAGCTGGGGTCTCATCGCCGAGATGTACTTCACCGACTTCACCAAACCTCGGTGAGAGATGCCGCGCCGATGCTGTTTTGTTATTGTTTTGTTATTTATATCATATTTCATGTGTTTCTCTTCAGCTTCGTCCACTATGAGCTTCCTTTGGCCTCAAAGACGCCCTGCACGAGATTCCGCTGGTGGCAACCTCTTCATTCTGGGGAGGGCTACGACCAGTGGGCCATTGATGATGTCATTATTCTATCCGAGCGGGAGAAACACATCATCCCCATGGCGGACCCGACTTTGCCGCAGGTGGTGTATCGCTTCCGGTCTAAGCCAGACTCTAAACCCGAATCTTCAAAGTACTTAAATAAATGAAGTTATTCATACTCAAAGTTCTTTAAAAAGTCCTAATAACTTAGTTAGAGTTCATTTAACATTTTGAGTACTTTGAACTAATATGTTTTGATTAAGGCTGCACGGTGGTCAAGTGGTTAGCATGCAGGTCTCACAGCTAGGAGACCTGGGTTCAATTCCACCCTCGGCCATCTCTGTGTGGAGTTTGCGTGTTCTCCCCGTGCATGCGTGGGTTTTTATCCGGGTACTCCGGTTTCCTCCCACATTCCCAAAAAAACATTAATTAACATGCTAGGTTAATTGGCGTTAATTGGCGACTCCAAATTGTCCATAGAAAATGAATGAATGAATGTTTTTATTAAATTGAACTATGGTTATATTCAGTAAGATTAACTTAAAAACATAGTTTACATACATCTTAAGGCACTTAAATCCGATAATAAGTAAGTAAGATAGGTAAGATAACAGATAATAGACGTTAGTGAGATACACAAGCACCTGACGTCACTTCCTGTCTGTGCCACCGGAACAGATTTACAACATACACAAGTCTTATTTTTTATTAATCTTTGACTTTATTCTTGTAAAATTACTTTATTGTATTTTTAAATGGTGCCATGTACCAGTAAACCGCCACGGGCCGCACTTTGGACACACCTATATTACATATATATCATTCATTCATTCATTTTCTACCGCTTTTCCTCACGAGGGTTGCGAAGGGCGCTGGAGCCTATCCCAGCTGTCTTCAGGCGAGAGGCGGGGTACACCCTGGACCGGTGGCCAGCCAATCACAGGGCACATATAGACAAACAACCATTCACACTCACATTCATACCTATGGACAATTTGGAGTGGCTAATTAACCTAGCATGTTTTTTGGAATGTGGGAAGAAACCGGAGTACCCGGAGAAAACCCACGCATGCACGGGGAGAACATGCAAACTCCACACAGAGATGGCCGAGGGTGGAATTGAACCCTGGTCTCCTAGCTGTGAGGTCTGCATGCTAACCAAAGGGAACAATGAATGTATTTATTCAGATGTCTTACTGGTAGTTATGTATGACTGTATGGTAATTGGCTACATGGTGAACGAGTGGTTAGTACGCAGGCCTCACAGCTAGGAGACCCGAGTTCGATTCCACCCTCGGCCATGTCCGGTTTCCTCCCACATTCCAAAAACATGCTAGGTCTTGCTAACCACTCGACCGCCGTGCCACTGGTATAAGTATAGTTAACTTAAAATTTTCTTAAAAGTTCTACTTACGGTGGTCGAGTGGTTAGCGCGCAGACCTCACAGCTAGGAGACCCGAGTTCAATCCCACCCTCGGCCATCTCTGTGTGGAGTTTGCATGTTCTCCCCGTGCATGTGTGGGTTTTCTCCGGGTACTCCGGTTTCCTCCCACATTCCAAAAACATGCTAGGTTAATTAGCCACTCCAAATTGTCCATAGGTATGAATGTGAGTGTGAATGGTTGTTTGTCTATATGTGCCCTGGGATTGGCTGGCGACCAGTCCAGGGTGTACCCCGCCTCTCGCTCAAAGACAGCTGGGATAGGCTCCAGCACCCCGCACCACCCTCGTGAGGATAAGTGGTAGAAAATGAATAAATGAATGATTCGGTTGAGCTGGTTTAATTATACTTCTTGAGTGTTAAGTTGGTGTGTGATGAGTTTAGTGTTCTTTGTAAGAATGCATGTATGGGTTTTCTCCGAGGGTTCAATTCCACCCTCGGCCATCTCTCTGTGTGGAGTTTGCATGTTCTCCCCGTGCATGCGTGGGTTTTCTCCGGGTACTCCGGTTTCCTCCCACATTCCAAAAACATGCTAGGTTAATTAGCCACTCCAAATTGTCCATAGGTATGAATGTGAGTGTGAATGGTTGTTTGTCTATATGTGCCCTGGGATTGGCTGGCCATCAGTCCAGGGTGGACCCCGCCTCTCGCTCGAAGACAGCTGGGATAGGCTCCAGCATCTTTTACTCTGTTTACTTGTTTTTATTCAACTCCATTTTTCTGTGTCTTTGAGTATTTTGATAAGCGCTATACAAATAAAATGTATTATTATTATTATTATTATTATTATTATTATTATTATTATTATTATTATTATTATTATTATTATTATTATTTCCAGTGCATGCTCGTAGTGAATAACCTGTAAAACCTTTGCCTCAGAACTTCTACGAGAAGCCGGCGTTCGATTACCCGCTGAACCAGATGAGCGTGTGGCTGATGCTCGGCAACGAAGGCATGGAGAGGGACACCAACAACAGCTTCTGTGCTCAGACGGCTTCCTCCATGGTGTTTGGGCGCTCTGACGGGGACAGGGTGGCCGTCACCAGGGATCTTGCTCTGCGCCCCGGGTACACCCTCCAGTTTAAGGTACGTGGCGAAGAGCGACCAAACTATCGTTTATGAATTGAGTGCGCTTGGACGTGCTTGTCATCTTGATTTTCTCGACTAGTTGAACATCGGTTGCGAGTCCGAGTTCAGCGCCTCGGCACCGGTGCTGTTGCAGTACTCTCACGATGCCGGTCGTACCTGGGCGTTGGTGAGAGAGGGGTGTTACCCTGGAAGCCCGGGGGCCGGGAACTGTGAGGGGAGTGGCCGTGAGCTTCGAGAACCCACCGTGTACAACACCGGCGATTATGACGAGTGGACCAGAGTCACCGTGGTCATTCCACGCAATGTGGCCGCTAGGTAGCTATGCTAACAGTCATGCAGTTGGATCTGCAAGAGGCCATTCATTACTTTCAACCTTCTATGGACCAAAGTATTGGGACACCTCTTAATCCCTCAATATGGGCTTTATTTAGTATCCTTGGCGATCCTTCAATTAAAATAAATTAGTTGGACAATTTGATCGTGGGAATATCACAAAGCAAGGAATAATAATAATAATAATAATAATAATAATAATAATAATAATAATAATAATAATAATAATAATAATAATAATTATTATTATTATTATTATTATTATTATTATTATTATTATTATTATTATTATTATTATTATTATTATTATTATTATTGTTATTATAATTATAATGATGATTATTATTAATAATAATAATAATAATTTCATAACAATTGTGTTTTAATAATAATTATTATTATAATTATTGTTATTAATGATAATATTTTTTTAATAATTGTATTCTTAATAATTTATTATTATTAATAATGATAATGATTATTATTATGATTATTATTATTGTTGTTGTTGTTGTTATTATTGTTGTTGTTGTTGTTATTATTATTATTATTATTATATAATATGTAATATAATATAACATTATTATTATTTTATTAGAATTATTATTACATATTATAATAACATATAATGATAATATATTATTATATTATTATTATATTATAGTATGATAATATATGATATTATATTAATAATATATATTATATATTATAATATATATAATATAATAATAATTATTATATTATATTAATTATTATAATAATTATTAATAATAATTATAATATATATTATACATATAATATATATAATATAACATATAATAATTATTTTATTATAATATAATTATAATTATTACTATTATTATTATTATATAATATAATATATTATTATTATTATTATTAAGATTCAGGATTGAAATGAAAGCAGGGGGATAAAGGAAGCCCAAACGTTTAATCTGTGGTATACACACGAGACAGAATTAATTCTCATACTTTTCATAACTGCATTCATAACTGGCATGATGACCAGAGAGTACGTTCCAATCATAAACTGTATCAGGTTCCTAAAATATTGTGACAGGTCAATAACACTCAATAGGATATGACTTAGGCCTATAAATATTTGTTTAAATCGTGCAAAATATATTTTACAATAAAAATAATTTAAAAAATAATATTTGCAAAATTGATTCATATTTTCCTATGACCTTTTCTATGACCTCTCATGGTCATAGTCTAGGAATGGAACTGGTCTGTAACCCCAAAGATCGCCTGTATAACAATATCATATTATTCTATACATCATAACACAAAAGCTTTCTGACAGCCCACAGAACACTTTAGCAATGTCCCAATATTTTTGTCCATTTGAGCGTCGATGTTTTTGTCTCACCTCCTCTTTTCTCATTCCCTCAGCAAAACTCGGTTCCGCTGGTTCCAGGAGAGCAGCATTTACAGAGATGCCCCCCCTTTCGCCTTGGACGGGGTGTACATCTCTGAGCCTTGTCCCAACCACTGCGGCGGCCATGGGGACTGCATCTCCGGGGTCTGCTTCTGTGATATGGGATACACAGGTACCGGTGACCCGGTGATGATACTCAGGCGTGACAAAGCTAGTGTGTAATAACGCTCCTTTTCGCTCTCGTAGTGGAGCAGGATAGCTGCGTCCCGTCTGTAGCCAGTCCCACGGAGCTGACCGAGGGCTTTGAGGGCAAGTTGAGTCCTCTGTGGCAAAGTCTCAGCGGAGGACAAATAGGAGGTGGTTGTGGCATCATTGGCGAAGGCAAGGCGTTTTACTTCAGTAGCCCCGGATGGAGGGAGGCTCGCACGGTTCCCCTCGACACCACCAACACTCGGTGGGTGGATTTCGCTTTCATTCGTTCGATAGCAAGTCAGGACCTTCAGTTCTCAGATGCATCTTTCTCTTTCCTGGGTCTACAGGTTGGTGCAGTTCTACATTCGAATAGGCAGCAAAAGTTTGGGACCCACTTGCACCAGGCCCCGTTCCCGCAATGAAGGTAACTTTTTGTATCCTGGAATCCCTGGAATTGATATTCCCATGAAAATCTCCTTCGATTTTAATAACTAACTAATAACTAGCTAATAACTATAAAAGCAATCTTCACTGGCTAAATGTTATGCAAAAAAGGTCAGTAAGGATAATTCATAATGCCGCCTACAGAGAACATACTAACTCCTTATTTCTAAAATGACAAATACTTCAACTTGCTGATATAGTTCATCTTCAAACAGCTAAAATAATGCATAAGGCTAAAAATAAGCAATTAGCTAAAAATGTCATCCAGTACTTCTCTACAAGAGAGGAGAAATATGGTCTCAGGGAAGAAGTACATTTGAAACACTTCTATGCTAGGACTATGTTAAAAAGCCATAGTTTAAAATTGAAATTTTTTTTTTAATTTAAAAAAAAATTAAAAATTTTAAAATTTGAAAAATTGAAAAGATTTTAATTTTTTTAAAAAAATTTTACAAGTCTTTACAAAATTTTACAAATTTTTACAAGTCTTTACAAAATTATACAAATTTTTACATTTTTTTACAAATTTTTACATTTTTTTACAATTTTTTTTACCATTTTTTACAATTTTTTTTACAATTTTTTACTTTTTTTTTTTTTTACAATTTTTTACTTTTTTTTTTTTTACAATTTTTTACAATTTTTTACAATTTTTTTTACATTTTTTTTACATTTTTTTACATTTTTTACATTTTTTTTACATTTTTTTACAAATTTTAATTTTAACATTTTAAAATGTTACAAAAATTTTAAATGTTCAAACATTTTAAAATGTTTTAACATTTAAATTTTTTTAACATTTAAAAATTTTTTTTTTACATTTTAAAATGTTAAAGAATGTAAAAAAAAATGTACAAAAAATGTACAAAAAATTAAAAAAATAAAAATTAATAAAATAAAGTTAAAAAAACTTAAATTATATTAGGAAAGCAGGAAGTGAACAAGTACCAGATGGAGGGGTAGGATTTAATAAGCTTTGCTTCTTCCTACTCCTTTTGGACATGTGGAACTGGGAACTGATTATGGGATGCACTCAATTGGAATCTGATGCATGATCAAATGAAATAAAACCATTACCATTACTTATTAAACACGTTTAAAGTATAAAAGGTGTCGGTACTCAACACGGCGGACTGATGACGTGGAGTCGCTAGCAAGTCACACACAGCACGGCACATTCAAGGACATTCCAGTGACAAAGTGTGCATGATCAGTGACGCATAAAGACGTAAACATATACAAAATTGTAGGCTTCCTAGCAGTAGCGATATATTTTATCACATATTCAATGACATTTTTGCTGACTTATAGTGCATGAAATATGTATTCTGAGGAAAAAGCAGCCTATTTTTGGAGAGAAACTTGACATATTTGTGACCAAAAATGTAACGAATGACTGGGATTCTGTTTTTACGATGTCAACAACGAGCGTGGTGGCCTCAGGCTTTTGCATGCTTTTTATGATGTGAATTATTATATTGTGATTGTGTTCTGGCATCATGTGTTGTTCTAGGTGTCCTTGTGCAGTTCTCCACCAACAATGGCGTCCGTTGGCAGTTCCTGCGGGAGTTGGACTTCAGCTCCTTCCTGGAGCCTCAAGTGGTAACCATCGAGCTGCCACCTCATGCCAAATCCCCTTACACCGTTTTTCGATGGTGGCAGCCGCAGCAAGGTCAGTATAATAGATATCATAATATCGAAACATAATAAAAGTTTTTTTTTTCTATTAATTGTGGTTTGTATTCCCGTTTTCAGGGAAACACTCGGCCCAGTGGGCTCTGGATGACGTCCTAATTGGTATGAACGACAGCTCCAGAACTGGTTTTCATGACAAGTTTGACGGCACAACGCCTCTGAGGCACAACTGGTACCGCATTCAGGGCGGGGAGGTGACTGTGGACTGTTTGTCCTTGGACACCGTGCTGACCTTCAACTCTGAAGCCATCGATAGTGAGTCACTCAAACTTACCACACGAAGGGGAATTTCTATTATATTTTTTTTCCCGTGCGGAGCTGAGCGGACCGGAGTAGAGAAATAGTTCTGGAACAACATAACTCACAAAAGGCCCATTTAGTGTGGCGCCGTGAATACATGAGGCCAAACTTGATTGAACATCCTGCCTGTTTTTATGAGAGCACCACGCTGCGAGCACATCTACTTCCTGTAAATAATGCTTTCTAGTGGGATTGTTCTTTGGGAGTGCACAGCATGAGAGTACCCCCCCCCCCTCCTGTATTGTATCACGCCAAAAGCAACCTTAAGTCTGACATTTTTCCATGCATTATTTCAGAGAAGCCGAGGTATGCCGAGAGCTGGGACTTTGAGGTCTCCGGCTCGTCTTTCCTGCAGTTTGAACTGAGCATGGGCTGCAGCAAGTCCACTTCCTTCTCGCACGGCGTGCGACTGGAGTACTCCATCGACTGTGGCCGTCACTGGTCCCTCATCACGCCGGAGTGCGTTCCCCCGGCCATCGGTTGCGCTGCGTATACTCAGAGCTCCATCTACACGTCCACGCAGTACAAGCACTGGAGAAGGATCACCGTGTACTTGCCCAGCGCCGCTAAGTACGCACTATTTGAAGTAACCCCCAAGTTAGTCCTTGATATTGATATTGCATTCATTGGGTTGATACTTCAGCTCGCCAAGAACTCGATTCCGTTGGATCCAGACCCATTTCACACCCGGGGCGGAAGGTTGGGCTCTCGATAACGTGTTACTCGCGCCCGGGTGCCCGTGGATGTGCTCAGGTCACGGACTGTGTGACAACGGACGCTGTGTGTAAGTCAAACGGGACTGTTGAATGAGATAGTAACATGAGCTAGCTAATAAGGAACCAACCCACCATAACCACGGAACATTGGTATTTTTAAAATTCGACTTTATTGTGAACTATACGTAGCACACTGATGTTATTGCATTCCCACCCAAGGTGTGATAAAGGTTACGAGGGTGCCCACTGTGTGCCCTCGGCCCCCCTCCCGTCCGTGTTGAGGGAGGACTTCAACGAGCATCTGCAGCAGGAGACCTGGCCTGAGGTTTATGGCGCCGAGAGGGGCACGATGAACGGCGAGCCTCTTAAATCGGGGGCTGCACTCATCTTTAAAGGGGTTTGTAAAGTCTTTCAAGGGTCCGTGTTTATATAAAAAAAATTTAAAATTCTGCAAATTCTACCTCATTGCAGGACGGTCTGCGTATGATAGTGTCAAGGGATCTGGACTGTGCAAACACGCTCTACATTCAGTTTTCCTTCAAGTTCATCACTAAAGGTTCGGGATTCTTCGGTCTACGGGTGCACGGACTATGGTTGACTTTCATGGTGCTGCTGGATTTTCTAGGTGTGCCTGAGCGGTCTCACTCCGTGCTGCTGCAGTACTCTGTGAATGGGGGCATCAGCTGGCTACTTTTGGATGAGTTTTACTTCCCAGCGTCCACCGATACGCTCTTCCT
This sequence comes from Doryrhamphus excisus, assembly GCF_030265055.1. Taxonomy (NCBI): domain Eukaryota; kingdom Metazoa; phylum Chordata; class Actinopteri; order Syngnathiformes; family Syngnathidae; genus Doryrhamphus; species Doryrhamphus excisus. The sequence goes on from NC_080471.1 coordinate 2,230,520, forward strand.
CCACCTGGCTCTTCCTGCCAGCGCGCAAACCAACGCCACCCGATTCAGACTGTGGCAACCGTACAACAGTGGTGGGTCATCAATGTGATACACGACGTAACAACGTAACAACGTAACAACGTAATGTAACAACGTAACAATGTAACACATAAGAGTGGGACAGGATGAGATGAATGTTATCCAAAACAAAATGATAAACTTCTACCCATCCATCCATCTACTCATCCATCCATCCACCCATCCATCCATCCATCAATCCATCTACCCATCCACCTAACCGTCCACCCACCCATCCATCCATCCATCCACCCATTCATCCACCCATCCACCCACCCATCAACCCATCCACCAACCAATCATCCATCCACCCACTCACCCATCCATCCACCCATTCACCCATCCATCCATCCACCCATCCATCCACCCACCCATCTATTCAACCATCCACCCATCCATCCATGCACCCACTCACCCATCCATCCACCCACCCATCCATCCACCCACTCAACCCACCCATCCATCCATCCATCCACTCAACCCACCCATCCAACCATCCATCCACCCATCCGTCCATCCACTCACCCATCCACCCACCCATCCATCTATCCATCCATCCACCCACTCACCCATCCATTCATCCATCCATCCATCCATCCATCCACCCATTCACCCATCCATCCACCCATCCATCCATCCACCCACCCATCTATTCAACCATCCACTCAACCCACCCATCCACCCATCCATCCACCCACCCACCCATCCATCCATCCATTCATCCATCCATCCATGCATCCACCCATCCATCCATCCATCCACCCACTCACCCACTCACCCATCCATCCACCCATCCACCCATTCATCCATCCACCCACCCACCCATCCGTCCATCCATCCATCCACCCACTCACCCATCCATCCACCCACTCACCCATCCATCCATCCACCCATCCATCCACCCACCCATCCATCCATCCATCCATCCATCCATCCATCCATCATCCACCCACCCATCCACCCATCCACCCATCCATCCATCCATCCATCCACCCACCATGACTTATGAGGTGATGTCTGGTAATGGAGGCATGTCTGTGTCCATCAGGTAAGAAGGAAGAGGTGTGGGTCATTGACGACCTCATCATCGATGGCAGCTCCTTACACAATCCCCCAGTGGTGGTGGACAGCTTTGAAGAAGGCCCCAATGAGTCCAACTGGCTCTTCTACCCGGGGGGCAACACGGGCCTCTACTGCCCCTACCAGAAAAGCGGCTTGTAAGAAAAGCGTTTTCACGTTGAATCTTCCCAAAGTCTTGCTTTGCGTATTTGTAACTGGTGGACCCAAGGGTGATGGTAGCATCTCCAGAAAGGACGTCTGTAACCTCGACTCGTTTGTCTTTCTGTTCTGTTGCAGAGAAGAGGATGACTCATCCATGGTGTTTGTCTCCAGCGAGCTGGGGGAGCACTCCATCACCACCAGGGACATCGACGTCAACGAGAACACAATCATCCAGTTTGAGGTACGCAAACACATCCGTGATGTCTTCTTTCCCAAAGTAACAATCACAAGCCTCGGTCGTACATCACGTCTTTCTTCTTCTCTCTCCAGATAAACGTGGGCTGCACGGCTGAAAGCTCCTCGGCCTACCCGGTGCGCCTTGAGTTCTCCCGGGACTTTGGTTCTACGTGGCACCTTCTGGTACCGCTGTGTGCTGGCGGCCCACAACCGTCGTCCCTTTGCTCCACCGAGCTCCACCCTGCCAGCGTCTACTTCCCGGGCACCACCCACGGCTGGAGGAGAGAGGTCATTCACTTCGGGAAGTTGCGTCTCTGCGGGTGAGCATGACACGCCTCCTCTTATCGCTTCCGTCACGCTCTTCCGTTTTTGTTACCCGAACATTTTTTGACCCGACAGATCTGTGAGGTTCCGTTGGTATCAGGGTTTCTTCTCAAGTGGATCTGCTCCCCCCACGTGGGCTCTAGACAACATCTATATCGGTCCTCAGTGTCAAGACATGTGCAGTGGCCATGGGGCCTGTGTCGGCGGCACCCACTGCTTGTGTGACCCGGGCTACTCTGGAAGTGACTGTTCTGTGCCTGACACCCCCAACCCTGACTTCCTTAAGGAGGACTTTGAAGGTACACCGTTATAATATATGATGTTTACTACGGGGCGGCACGGCGGTAGAGTGGTTAGCACGCAGACCTCACAGCTAGGAGACCAGGGTTCAATTCCACCCTCGGCCATCTACTGCTGATGCTGGGACACCTGGGGAAATAGGATTGCAAGGTTTATAGTGAGCATAAATCATTCTTCATATTGGAAGACAGTAATCTAACTGTAGGGGCTGCACGGTGGGTGAACAGTTAGCGCACAGGCCTCACAGCTAGGAGACCAGGGTTCAATTCCACCCTTGGCCATCTCTCTGTGTGGAGTTTGCATGTTCTCCCCGTGCATGCGTGGGTTTTCTGCGTGGGTACTCCGGTTTCCTCCCACATTCCAAAAACATGCTAGGTTAATTAGCCACTCCAAATTGTCCATAGGTATGAATGTGAGTGTGAATGGTTGTTTGTCTATATGTGCCCTGTGATTGGCTGGCCACCAGTCCAGGGTGTACCCCAGCCAGCTGGGATAGGCTCCAGCACCCCCGCGACCCTTGTGAGGATAAGTGGTAGAAAATGAATAAATTAATTATTCGGTTGAGCTGGTTTAATTATACCTCTTGAGTGTTAAGTTGGTGTGTGATGAGTTTAGTGTTTTTTTGTAAGAATGCATGCGTGGGTTTTCTCCAAGGGTTCAATTCCACCCTCGGCCATCTCTCTGTGTGGAGTTTGCATGTTCTCCCCGTGCATGCGTGGGTTTTCTTCCGGGTACTCCGGTTTCCTCCCACGTTCCAAAAACATGCTAGGTTAATTAGCCACTCCAAATTGTCCATAGGTATGAATGTGAGTGTGAATGGTTGTTTGTCTATATGTGCCCTGTGATTGGCTGGCCACCAGTCCAGGGTGTACCCTGCCTCTCGCCCAAAGACAGCTGGGATAGGCTCCAGCACCCCCGTGACCCTCGTGAGGATAAGTAGTAGAAAATGAATAAATGAATGATTCGCTTGAGCTGGTTTAATTATACCTCTTGAGTGTTAAGTTGGTGTGTGATGAGTTTAGTGTTCTTTGCACCCCAGCACCCCCCGCGACCCTCGTGAGGAAAAGCGGTAGAAAATGAATGAATGAATGAATGTTTACTACTTACAGTCAAATCGAAAAAGGCCCGCCCGCGTCAAAGACATAACGACAAGTGGTAGCGATGATGGATTTGTCGGATTATTGGATTATGGGTTATTCGATGAGACCGACTCCAACAGGTTCCACTGCACTGTTTGTGTTTTGAACAGGAGGCGCGGTGGATGTTGAGCTGTTTAAACAGTTGAGTGGTGGTAAACCGTCCAGAAAATGTGGCATCATGTCCAGTGGAAACCACCTGTTCTTCAGCGAGGACGGGCTGCGTATGTTGGTCACAAGCGACATGGACTTGTCCAATGCCAGGTACGCTTAGTAGATGAACACCATGACTTCCTGCACCGTGTCGCCAAGATGTTGCCTGGAAACTGATTGCACACGTTGCTGCTAACCTGCAGGTTTGTGCAGTTCTTCCTACGCCTGGGCTGCGGTAAGGCAGCACCGGACCCTCGCTCCCAGCCGGTTTTGCTGCAGTACTCTCTGAATGGGGGGCTAACATGGAATATCCTCCAGGAATTTCTCTTCAGCAACAGCAGTAACCAGGCTCGCCTGGTGGCCCTGGAGATCCCGTTGCGTGCTCGCACCACTTCCACTCGCCTGCGCTGGTGGCAGCCTTCTGAAAACGGGCATTTCTACAGTCCCTGGGTGATTGACCAGGTACTGTGAAGCAGGAGACATGCACCAATCCACTTGTTACCCTGGTGCAGCGGTTCCCGTTTAGAGGACCTTCAGCTCGCTACCTCTAACCGGTATTTTCTCTCCAGGTGGTGGTTGGTGGTAGTGCCAGTGGCTGGGGGCCTCTGGAAGATGATTTCTCCTCAATCGATGGACGTTCCTGGCTCCTACACCCAGGAGGAACGCGGATGCCAGTCTGCGGTTCCGACGGACCCGCTTTTGCTTTCATCGAGAAGTCCAACACTCGCTATGCCGTTACCACCGACATCAGCTTGGGTCCAGACGCCTTCATCCAGTTTGACTTCTCCGCCTCCTGCTCCGTCACTAACTCCTGTTACTGTAAGCGGAAGACATGTTCTTGGAATTGGCGTGAGAACGTGAGGATACATGGCGCTTGTTTTTCTCGTCTTTTCCCAGCCGTGGAGCTGGAGTACTCTCTGGATTTAGGACTGACATGGCAACCGGTTGTTCGAGATTGTTTACCCACAAGCCCCGACTGCTCCTCCTACACCTTGCAGAGGCTTCTCATTTCCGACACGTACAATAAGTGGGGCCGCGTGACTCTCCCCATCCCATCATATGCAAGGTCAGCACTTTTGGGAGTCATTTAGGAATCTGCAATTGATCCCGCCACAGATCAATTACAGTTTTTCGTCCAAAAGTACTCATTTGAATTAATGATGGCTTAAATGTGGTTAAAAAAATCATTTAAAAAAATGTTTTTAGGCCATTTTTTCCCAATTCTCCATAAATGCACCGACTTTGAAATTTGACACTTTGGCTGCACGGTGGTCGAGTGGTTAGCGCACAGACCTCACAGCTGGGAGACTCGAGTTCAATTCCACCCTCGGCCATCTCTCTGTGTGGAGTTTGCATGTTCTCCCCGTGCATGCGTGGGTTTTCTCCGGGTACTCCGGTTTCCTCCCACATTCCAAAAACATGCTAGGTTAATTAGCGACTCCAAATTGTCCATAGGTATGAATGTGAGTGTGAATGGTTGTTTGCCTATATGTGCCCTGTGATTGGCTGATTAGCCACCAGTCCAGGGTGTACCCCGCCTCTCGCCCGAAGACAGCTGGGATAGGCTCCGGCACCCCCCGCGACCCTCGTGAGGAAAAAGCGGTGGAAAATGAATAAATTGAATAAATTTGACACTTTGTGTCACTGTCATTGCAGTCATTGAACGCACCATGGACCGTTTAGATTTGCCAATGAACCTAACGTGCATGTTTTTGGAATGTGGGAAGAAGTCGCAATCTTCCAGATTCCAGAATCAGATCTGGAATGCTAACCACGAGCCACCATGCTCGTGAACAATGGCAATTGAAGAGAGAAGGGGGGGGGGGTTGGAGAGGTGAATTTAATATAACAACTCCTACAGCTACTTGCAAATTAATTCATTTTTACCGCTCACGAGGGTCACGGGGGTGCTGGAGCCTATCCCAGCTGTCTTCGAGTGAGAGGCGGGGTACACCCTGGACTGGTGGCCAGCCAATCCCAGGGCACATATAGACAAACAACCATTCACACTCACATTCATACCTATGGACAATTTGGAGTGGCTAATTAACCTAGCATGTTTTTGGAATGTGGGAGGAAACCGGAGTACGCGGAGAAAACCCACGCATGCACGGGGAGAACATGCAAACTCCACACAGAGATGGCCGAGAGTGGAATTGAACCCTGGTCTCCTGGTCTCCCTAGCCACTCGTCCACCGTGCAGCCCCTTTTATTGCAAAAGTGGATCCAAAATGACGAATTGTTTGTTTGTAGATCTCCTGCCACAAGGTTCCGATGGTTCCAGCAGGCTCCCTTTGACAAGCAGCAGACCTGGGCTCTAGATAACCTCTACATTGGAGATGGTTGTCCAGATATGTGCTCTGGTCATGGTCGGTGCCAACAGAGTTCCTGTGTGTAAGTAACCCTAAGTAACCCTACAGGCAAGTACTCCGACTTTCTACCGTGATGGCAGCCGTCAGCAAACATATCTTTCTCAGGTGTGACCCAGAGTGGGGGGGCGAGTATTGCGATGAGCCAGTAGCTCCACTGCCCTCCCAGCTGAAGGATAGCTTCAGTCGGACACCCTCCCTCAGCCACTGGCACACACTGACCGGCGGGAAACTCAGCACTGTGTGTGGTGCCGTGGCCTCCGGATCTGCTCTGCACTTTAGCGGTGTAAGTAACCCCCCCGCCCCCTCCATTCCCGGTTCCCGCGTTTTCTGACTCTTTATGAAGGTTTAAAGGCTCGTTCTTGTTCTCTGTGCAGAGTTGCAGCCGTCAGCTGGTGACCGTGGACCTGAACCTGACCAATGCGGAGTTCATCCAGTTCTACTTCATGTACGGCTGCATGATCCCACCCAGCAACCGGAACCAGGGTGTGCTCCTGGAGTACAGCTTGAACGGAGGGATCCACTGGCATCTGCTGACTGAGATCTTCTACGATCTGTACACAAAGCCCGGGTGAGGAGGACATTTTAAATTGGACGCCATGTTTCGCCATCCGTTCCTCTGTGGTGGCTGTTTATGTTTTAACCCTTTCAATGTCCTAAAACTGGATCTTTGGGCTCGTTCCCAAGTGGTTGTCATGTGGAAGTCGTAGCATTCACTTCCTCTTACATGGCGTCAATTTGTGTGGAAAACACATCAAACACAAAAATTGTTATTATTTGTACAGGGAATATATTTTCCATGACCACCAAATGTTTTGTAAGTAGTAACTAGTTACTTTTGTAGTGGAGTAACTCAGTTACTTTTTTGTAAGTAGTAACTAGTAACTCAGTTACTTTTTGTAAATAGTAACTAGTAACTCAGTTACTTTTTTGTAAATAGTAACTAGTAACTCAGTTACTTTTTTGTAAGTAGTAACTAGTAACTCAGTTACTTTTTGTAAGTAGTAACTAGTTACTCAGTTACTTTTTTGTAAGTAGTAACTAGTAACTCAGTTTCTTTTTTGTAAGTAGTAACTAGTAACTCAGTTATTTTTTTGTAAGTAGTAACTAGTAACTCAGTTACTTTTTTGTAAGTAGTAACTAGTTACTTTTGTAGTGGGGTAACTTGGTTACTTTTTTGTAACTAGTAACTAGTAACTCAGTTACTTTTTGTAAGTAGTAACTAGTAACTCAGTTACTTTTTGTAAATAGTAACTAGTAACTCAGTTACTTTTTTGTAAATAGTAACTAGTAACTCAGTTACTTTTTTGTAAGTAGTAACTAGTAACTCAGTTACTTTTTGTAAGTAGTAACTAGTTACTCAGTTACTTTTTTTTAAGCAGTAACTAGTAACTCAGTTATTTTTTTGTAAGTAGTAACTAGTAACTCGGTTACTTTTTTGTAAGTAGTAACTAGTAACTCAGTTACTTTTTTGTAAGTAGTAACTAGTTACTTTTGTAGTGGGGTAACTTGGTTACTTTTTTGTAACTAGTAACTAGTAACTCAGTTACTTTTTGTAAGTAGTAACTAGTAACTCAGTTACTTTTTTGTATCTAGTAACTAGTAAGTCAGTTACTTTTTTGTAAGTAGTAACTAGTAACTCAGTTACTTTTTTGTAAGTAGTAACTAGTTACTCAGTTACTTTTTTGTAAGTAGTAACTAGTAACTCAGTTTCTTTTTTGTAAGCAGTAACTAGTAACTCAGTTATTTTTTTGTAAGTAGTAACTAGTAACTCAGTTATTTTTTTGTAAGTAGTAACTAGTAACTTGGTTACTTTTTTGTAAGTAGTAACTAGTAACTCAGTTACTTTTTTGTAAGTAGTAACTAGTTACTTTTGTAGTGGAGTAACTCAGTTACTTTTTTGTAAGTAGTAACTAGTAACTCAGTTACTTTTTTGTAAGTAGTAACTAGTAACTCAAGTTACTTTTTTGTAAGTAGTAACTAGTTACTTTTGTAGTGGGGTAACTCGGTTACTTTTTTGTAACTAGTAACTGGTAACTGTAACTAATTCGTTCATTCATTCATTTTCTACCGCTTATCCTCACGAGGGTCGCGGGGGTGCTGGAGCCTATCCCATAGGGTTTCCCATAGGTATTCATACCTATGGACAATTTGGAGTCGCTAATTAACCTAGCATGTTTTTGGAATGTGGGAGGAAACCGGAGTACCCGGAGAAAACCCACGCATGCACGGGGAGAACATGCAAACTCCACACAGAGATGGCCGAGGGTGGAATTGAACCCTGGTCTCCTAGCTGTGTAACCGCCATGTGTCCATCCAGGTTTGTAAATGTATTGCTGCCCCCTGCTGCACGTCAAGAAGGAGTGCGTGTGCGCTGGTGGCAACCTCAGCACGATGGCGTCGACCACAGCGACTGGGCTCTGGATAATGTCCTCATCGCGGGTTCCGACACCCGTGCACAGATTTCGGACACATTCGGTGGCGTCGCATTGCCCAACCACGAGAGATCACCAGCTGATGAAACCTCAGGACGAATGAGCGACGTTAGTGATGCGGAGGAAACGCCAATCGGTATTGCAGACTATAGACTGTCCCAGTTTTTATTTGTTCCAACCTTCTTAACTAAACATAAAATATTGTTTTTTGATTTGATTTTTGATAGTGAGCGATCATTGGCTGTTCTCGGAGGACTGTTCGGTGCAACGTTTCTGCAGCTCCCCCGATGGAGTGATGGTTTGTGGCAATGCCGACGGTAGAGAGGTCTATGCCGTCACGCATGACATCATCCCAGAAAAGGGCTGGGTCATGCAGTTCAAGGTGACTCACTCGGCACCGCACCGTTCATTGACGTTGCGAGTGTTGCACCAACGCTTTGCGTCCTTTAGATTGCAGTCGGCTGCGTTGTGCCCGATCGTGCCGCTGACAGGCAGGTCCACGTCCAGTACTCTGCGGACTTTGGCGTGACATGGAAGTACCTGGTTCCTCAGTGTCTGCCCGCTGATCCCCGCTGCGGTGGTCAGGTCTCGCGGCCGTCGGTCTTCTTCCCCGCGGCATCCTGGAAGCGGGCGGTGTACCCCCTGCCTGACGGCCTGGCTGGCACGTAAGTCACCCCGCTGTGAAACATACACTACTGTTAATATTTAACGCTCCGGCATGCATACGCTGCATTATTTATGGATCTATTTATTGTTACGATATCAATTATTGAAACTTTTGTCGTATAAATCTTAAAAAAGGCCAATTCGTGTTGTTTAACTAAACTCTTTACATCACCCGAGGGATTCACCGTCTTTTTCCTGTTCCTTTAGCTCGGTGCGCTTCAGGTTCTACCAGCAGCACTCCGACATCCAGTGGGGCGTGGAGAACTTTTACATCGGACCGGCATGTGAGAGCCATTGCGGGGGGCACGGGGACTGTTTGGATCGACGCTGCCTCTGTGACCCGGGGTTCACTGGGCAAAACTGCTATGCCAGTGCTGCTCTGAAGGTACAGGAATGAATGGAATATCCGTCCATCCATTTTCCATAGCATGTCTGCTAGCTTTACACTCAGTAACATAAGCTGATAGGCTCCCATTGTATTAGGGAGGGCATGGTGAGTAGCGGCGAGCACTGTACATTTCAAAATTACTTTTTACTAATTAAAAACCCGCGACAAAATGTTTGGCTAAAAATGTGAAGGTATTAAAATTAAGTTGGCCAGCCAATCCCAGGGCACATATAGACAAACAACCATTCACACTCACATTCATACCTATGGACAATTTGGAGTGGCCAATTAACCTTTTACTTTTTTTGTAACTAGTTACCTTTGTAGTGGAGTAACTCAGTTACTTTTTTGTAAGTAGTAACTAGAAACTCAGTTGCTTTTTTGGAAGTAGTAACTAGTAACTCAGTTGCGTTTTTGTAAGTAGTAACTAGTAACTCAGTTACTTTTTTGTAAGTAGTAACTAGTAACTCAGTTACTTTTTGTAAGTAGTAACTAGTAACTCAGTTACTTTTTGTAAGTAGTAACTAGTTACTTTTGTAGTGGGGTAACTCGGTTACTTTTTAGTAACTAGTAACTCAGTTACTTTTTTGTAAGTAGTAACTAGTAACTCAGTTACTTTTTGTAAGTAGTAACTAGTAACTCAGTTACTTTTTGTAAGTAGTAACTAGTTACTTTTGTAGTGGGGTAACTCGGTTACTTTTTTGTAACTAGTAACTCAGTTACTTTTTTGTAAGTAGTAACTAGTAACTCAGTTACTTTTTGTAAGTAGTAACTAGTTACTTTTGTAGTGGGGTAACTCGGTTACTTTTTTGTAACTAGTAACTCAGTTACTTTTTTGTAAGTAGTAACTAGTAACTCAGTTACTTTTTGTAAGTAGTAACTAGTTACTTTTGTAGTGGGGTAACTCGGTTACTTTTTAGTAACTAGTAACTCAGTTACTTTTTTGTAAGTAGTAACTAGTAACTCAGTTACTTTTTGTAAGTAGTAACTAGTTACCTTTGTAGTGGAGTAACTCAGTTACTTTTTGTAAGTAGTAACTAGTAACTCAGTTACTTTTTTGTAAGTAGTAACTTGTAACTCAGTTACTTTTTGTAAGTAGTAACTAGTAACTCAGTTACTTTTTGTAAGTAGTAACTAGTTACTTTTGTAGTGGGGTAACTCGGTTAATTTTTAGTAACTAGTAACTCAGTTACTTTTTTGTAAGTAGTAACTAGTAACTCAGTTACTTTTTTGTAAGTAGTAACTAGTAACTCAGTTACTTTTTGTAAGTAGTAACTAGTTACTTTTGTAGTGGGGTAACTCGGTTACTTTTTTGTAACTAGTAACTCAGTTACTTTTTTGTAAGTAGTAACTAGTAACTCAGTTACTTTTTGTAAGTAGTAACTAGTTACTTTTGTAGTGGGGTAACTCGGTTACTTTTTAGTAACTAGTAAAAATGTGAAGGTATCTACTGTGTACCACTGTTGACCTATAAAGTACAACAAAAGTATCCATTTAAAAAGCTCTTCATTATCCTTTTTTTCCGTAGGCATCTTTGAAGGAACGTTTTGACTGGGAAGGAGCAGCCGGCCCACAGTGGCAGGTTCTAGAGGGCGGCCGACCCTGCACGGACTGCGGCGTGTTGGTAGAAGGTACCGCTCTGTATTTTGGAGGAGCCGATTCCAGACAAGCTGTTACGGCTGATATGGACCTCCGTGGAGCCAAGTTAGTACTGAAGTCTTTGAAACTTGTACTTGTCAATTTTGCCGTATAAGCCGCTACTTTTTTCTTAAGCTTATACGGGGATGTGGCTAATTTAAGGCTAATTTCTAATCTTGTGTTATCTCCTTTACTTCAGAACTACTGCTAATTCACAAGCTATCTAGTTGCTAAGCTAGTGCACTCACAACGAGCTTGTCAACCCATAGGAAATCACAAGAGGTCGTTATGTGTGACGCTTTACTCACACAAAATTCATCACACAGCAACTTAACACTCAAAATGTGTACCTGACAAATATGTACAACATGAACCAATATGAGTTTGAAATGAAAAAAAAAAACAACTCTTTGAATTTTCCCAACATGCATTGCATCTGAACAATGCATTCATTGCTGCGCTGTAATGACGTCAGCCTCCCTCTGGGCTCTTGGTCCTCGTCCTCCAATTAAGTGCTCTTCTGGCAGTAATGCATTATGGATAGATGTTAAAATAGCTGTTTTAAACTCTTATTGGTAAATATGATGTATTTTTCCGAGGTCATTTCTGAGTGTTAAGTTGCTGTGTGATGAGTTGAAGTTTAAGTCAGACTGTCACTTTGAGTGACGACCTCCTGCCATTACAGTAAATGGTTTTTCCTCTCGGGAGAGTAACTTATACAGTTGAAATTATGGTAATTACATCTTCATCTTCATCTGTGGCTTTAGGTTCGTGGAGTACTGGGCCAGGATTGGTAGTGAAAACAACATGTCCATGTGCCACCGTCCGACATGTCGAAAAGAGGGCGTGCTGCTGGACTATTCCACCGATGGAGGTGTGCCAACAACATTTCATTTCCGTCTTTTGGTCTTCCATGTTGTAAATGAATTCCTGTGTTCCTATAAGGCGTGTCGTGGATCCTGCTGCACGAGATGGACTATCTCAAGTACGTTTCTGTGAGGAGAGATTACATTGTCCTGCCAGAGGGGGCGCTAACCAACGCCACTCGCTTACGCTGGTGGCAGCCATTCACCATTTCCTCCGGCTTGGCCTCCCCCAGCCTGGAAAGAGCTCAGTGGGCTTTAGACAACATCTTAGTTGGGGGGTCAGACATTAATCCATCAACCCTGCTTGACACCTTTGATGACGGTAAGTTAGTACGAGAAATGTTTTTGTTTTAATCAAAGACTAATAAAAAAAAAAAACATTTTTTTTTATTTATTTGCCAGAGGGTGTTTCTCATGAGGAAAGCTGGAGTTTCTACCCGAATGCTGTGAGAACCGCTGGCTTCTGTGGAAACCCCTCGTTCCACCTTTACTGGCCCAACAAGAACCAAGACAGGACACACAACATCCTGGCCACTCGAGAACTCATCGTACAGCCAGGATATATTCTCCAGTTCAAGGTGTGATGGAGCAAAAGAGCGATCCAGCTTCATTTAGGAGATCTTCTTGGGGTTTTGTATGAGAACTTTATTCCTGGTCTCCTGTCGTTGTAGATAGTTGTTGGCTGTGAGGCGGACTCGTGTGAGGACCATCATTCCGTCCTGCTGCAGTACAGGAAGGATGCAAGGTAGACACCGATGCTTACCATTCAGCATGGGAGGGATTGTTGGGATTTTTGGACATGTAGTTGTATGACATGTAGTATCAACAGACCCCCCCCCCCCCCCCCCCCCTCGCCCACCACCCACTCGGTCCCGTCAGCCCAGTTCTGGTCGGATTTTGATGATGAGAAACGTAGTTCCGGTTACTTGTTGGAGTAGAGTTAGGCTTGTCAAAACAATATGCGTTCAAAAGAGTAAAATATTTACATGGCAATTATGCCTCCTAGGCCATAGATGGATGGATGGATGGATGGATAATTAGATACATGGATGGATGGATGGATAATTAGATACATGGATGAATGGATGGATGGATAATTAGATACCTGGATGAATGGATGGATAGATAATTAGATGGATGGATGGATAGATAATTAGATGGATGGATGGATGGATGGATGGATGGATAATTAGATACATGGATGGATGGATGGATGGATGGATGGATGGATGGATGGATGGATAATTAGATACATGGATGGATGGATGGATGGATGGATGGATGGATAGATAATTAGATGGATGGATGGATGGATGGATGGATGGATAATTAGATAGATGGATGGATAATTAGATAGATGGATAGATAGATGGATGGATATTAGATAGATGGATAGATAGATGGATGGATAATTAGATAGATGGATGGATAATTAGATAGATGGATAGATAGATGGATGGATATTAGATAGATGGATAGATAGATGGATGGATAATTAGATAGATAGATGGATAATTAGATACATGGATGGATGGATGGATGGATGGATGGATGGATGGATAATTAGATGGATAGATGGATGGATAATTAAATGGATAGATGGTTAGATAGATGGATAATTAGATGGATGGCTGGATGGATGGATAGATGGATAGATGGATAGATGGATAGATGGATAGATGGATGGATAATTAGATGGATAGATAGATGGATGGATGGATAGATGGACAGATGGATAATTAGATGGATAGATGGATAATTAGATGGATAGATGGATAATTAGATGGATAAATGGATAGATGGATAGATGGATAATTAGATGGATAAATGGATAGATGGATAGAGAGATAGATGGATAATTAGATGTATAGATAGATAGATGGATAGAGAGATGGATGGATGGATGGATGGATGGATGGATGGATGGATGGATGGATGGATGGATGGATGGATGGATGGACCTGCCTCCTGTATAATAATAAATAATAATAATAATAATGCAGAGAATTCAGCCATGATTTATGAATTCATATATTTTTGAACAACTATGATAGGGCGAAGCTACAAAATGTGAAATGCAAAGCGGCGAGGGAGGACTGCATTATGGTCATGGTGCATTTATCATTCACTCACCCCCCTTTCAGGTCTGACTCGTGGCAGTTGGTACAGTCCGAGTGCCTCCCCTCCTCCATCAACAACGTGGGTTGCTCTCCCTTCCAGTTCCATGAGTCCACCATCTTCAGTCCGGTCAACAGCTCAACGTGGACCAGGGTCACCGTCCAGCTGCCCGACCACGTCTCCTCGGGGTAAGTACCATGTTTTAATTTTAATGGTTACTGGGAAGGATGATACACATCACATGGAATGTTGATGTGGAAGCGGTATTAATACTAGCATTATAATAATAGGATTCAGTATTAAAAATTGCAATGTTTTTGTCATTAGAGCATTATTGTATTATTGTTTATGTATTTTTTTCCAATTTTTTTTTCCAAAAGTTTTTAAATGGAGGGATGAGGACAAAGTAAGAAGCCAAAAAAGTACCACTTCCACACAAAATAGGAGGATAACTTTTTTTTTTTTTTCCACTGTCATGTCGGACTGGGTCAATGTACTACTATGTGAAGTAATATGTCATCTACATATGTGATTACATATGACTTGTCGTTCAATGGCTTTCACTAATAATCGGCTATAGTCAAGGATTAGTAGTAGCGGGTACAACTACTGTTATGATTATTTGATAATTTGCTTTTTTTTTGTTTTTGTTTTCATTTTGGGTTTTTTTTTTTCATTCCCAGGGCGACTCAGTTCCGCTGGATTCAAATGGAGGGGACGGGCGAGCGACAGAGCTGGGGGGTGGACAATGTTTACATTGGAGAGGCCTGCCCGGGGCTCTGCAGCGGACACGGCTACTGCACTAGCGGGGTGGTCTGCATCTGTGATGAAGGATACCACGGTGGGCCACAAACCACTAGTTTTGTGTCATGGGCAATTATGCAAATTGGATACCGTACCCAACACCACAGATACATTGCAGCCCTGTGGTGAAAATCTGTTTTTTTTGTGGAGCAGAAAATGATTAGAATTGTGCATCCTAAACTCATTTCCGTCAATCTGCATCTCCCTCCCGAACAGGCGATGACTGCTCCCTCTCCAGCAGTGACCTGCCCAGCTTCATCAAGGACAACTTTGAGTCTGGGAGTGTCTCTCAGGAGAGCTGGCAACTAATCCAGGGCGGAGGAGTGGGCAGTGGCTGCGGACAGTTGTCACCGCATGCCCACGGAGACTCGTTGTATTTCAATGGCTGTAAGATGAGGCAGGCTGTCACCAAGCCGCTGGACCTCACTCGAGCCAGGTACAGGTACAAGCAAAATGTCTTCACTGACATCATGACCACTCGTGTTCTGTGCCTCGGCGATGCAGACCTTGCTGTCGACTCTTGAGGTCGATTTCTCCCTTTTAACTTTGTCGCTTGTGTGTCTCCCTGCAGTAAGATCATGTTTGTGCTGCAGATTGGCAGCGTGGCACAGACGGATAGTTGTAACATAGCTCTGGATCTTGCCGACACGGTGGACCGAGCTGTGCTGCTGCAGTACAGTGTCACCAACGGAGTCAGCTGGCACGTCATCGCCCAGCATCAGCCCAAAGACTTCATAAAAGCTCAGAGGGTCTCCTATAATATTCCGCTGTAAGTGACCTTCACACCATGCATTGTATTTACTCAAGGGACCTAAACTTGGATACATTTATGTACTCCAAAGTTACATTTCTTACCTTACCTTTCTTACCTTACCTTTTTTTTTTTTTTTTTTTTTGTCCCGTCCAGCCATTGAGGCAGATAGTATTGTTGGTCTAAATCAGGGGTCTCAAACTCAATTTACCTGGGGGCCACTGGAGCTAGGGTCTGGGCAAGGCTGGGCCGCATCAAAAAGTCAAAAAAAAAAAAAACGCATTTATTAAAAACAGAAAAATATACAAACTTTTTCAGTGCTTTGGTTCCAATTTTCTACAATAAAAGCTCTGATAAAACATTCCACTGTTCTCAAATATCTTAATTTTTTATTTTTCTGCACAAAATAAGATGAAAAATAAATAAACAAATCAAGAATAAAGAAAATCAATTAGTAATAAATAAATATAATAATAATAATAATAAAACGGCAAATAATAAAAAAAAATGAACAAAGCATTATTAGAGCCCTGTAGACATGACAAAACACGACTATAGTCACATTTATACTCTTTTTATTTACAACATATTGCGCAACTGCAGGGTCTTGAGACACATGCTAACTCGCAAACTAGAGAGCTAGCGACCTGAACGGTAGCCTTCGAGTTATTTCCTTGAAACTTAAATAGCCAAAAACTTACCACTTCCACACGGATAGGGAGGATAACTATTAACAGTTATTTAACCTTTAACATGAACATGAATCAAACGTAATAATTTTTTTCTGGGTACATGATACCATACAGCATCCATATCAAACATTAAACTTTCATATCAAGGTGGGGGCCTCAAACTGGTGTCCTGCGGGCCACATTTGGCCCGCGAGCCGCATGTTTGAGACCCCTGGTCTAAATGCCCTTACATGCTAAACAGATTTTTCTTTGTGTCAGGAAATTTGTAAGCTACAACTTCAATGTACCATGAAATTTGATTTGCCGTTATTTGATGTTTTTGTTATGCGCATTTGCAGTAATTAAAATCTCACTGCTTATTACTGTAATAAACTGTAATAAACTGTAATAAACTGTAATATGTAATATAATACCCTACTTTCTCCAGAGAGGCGAGGGTTAAAGGCGTGATGCTGCGATGGTGGCAGCCACGCCATGACGGCGTGGGACGCGACCAGTGGGCGTTGGACCATGTGGAAGTAGTTCTGTGAGTACCATACACCCGGCCAGCCCGGCCTCCCACCAGAGCCCAGATCCGCCCTTGTCTGATCCTGCATCACCCGTGTAAACAGCACCTTCTCCTCTACTCCAGTCTACACACACACACACGGGAATACGCATCCACATACACAGTACATACACGTGCAGAGAACGTCGTCACTTCTGGTGTCAGGCAAGCAGGAAGATTACAGTAGCGATGCTTTCAAGGGTTCTCTTTGTGGATGGCTGGCAAATCCTCATATTTTCAGTGCCTTGTGGAAAATTCTCGGAAATGATTGAATCGACTAATGAATGCTTGTTTACCTCCCGAGTCACCTTTTTTGTGGTTAAATCTTTTATAATTCTACCAACAATTCTGCAGGACACTGAAGGTATCGTGGCTAATTAGCTCGCAAATGAAATGTATTGTTACCATGAAGCAGTTGGAATGCAATTCCCGCATGTTGCCGGGGATGTGACGGGTGCGGATTGCGCAATCAGACCTGAACCCCCCCATGCACTAAAAGGCGTACCCTGAATGTTTAGCGTACACACTTCAGCCCCCCCCCCCGCTTCCTCCAAACAGTGCAGTACAGTACCGTGAAGTAACCGCTGTGTTGTTACACCGTAACCACTGACTGGTCCGCAGGAAGCCGTCATTGCAACAGAGGCAATACCAGACCGCCATGACGGTTTCTTACGGAGCGGTCGGTGCATTCTTGTTTCCGTGAGTAGATTCGTTGCTTAGACCAGTGATTTTCAACCGCTGTACCGCGGGCACACTAGTGTACCTTCAGAAACCGTCAGGTGTGCCGTGAGGAATTATCCAATATCACTTTTTATAATTAACATTAATTAATCATCATTTGCAAATATGATGTCAATAGCCATTATGTCAATAGTATACATGGACACAAATATTCCAATTCACTTTGGTTTATTTGCTCATACGGAAAGAATCGAACAGGGATGGAATATTCCTTTAACCAATCCGATTGAGGTATCTTGTACCCGCTCAAACGGAAAGTTGTCAGACTGCGTTCTTCTTCTTCTGTTGTTTATTGGCGGTTGGCAAGCAGCTTTCGTGTGCATTAGCGCCATCTGTGGAACACAATCTAAACCCTTCTATACGCCATTCACAAGTGCAGTTTTATTAAAAAAGAAAATATATACAATAAACCTCAGTTTACCTCAGTAAACCTCAGTACCTCAAACCTCAGTAATGGTTTTATTTTATTTAAACATGCATCAGATTACAATTGAGTGCATCCCATAATCAGTTCCTAGTTCCACACTCCAAAAGGAGTAGGAAGAAGCAAAGCTTATTAAATCCTAACTGTAACTGTAACATTTGTTCACTTCCTGCTTTCCATAATACAGTTTAAGGTTTTTTTTTGTTTGTTTGTTTTTTTAATAATGCACCCCGTACCAAAGTACGAGGTGATATGACCATACAATGACATAATGGGTACCATAGTAACTAGATTGTAACTATATAGTACAGTAAACCTCGGATATATCGGATTCAATTGTTCCCACTGGTTTTGTCCGATATAAGCGAAATCCGTTATATGCGTATACCGGAAAATGTCCGTTTTACGCATATATCGGATTTATATCCGGTATATGCGTAAATGGGATTTTATCCGTTATAAAAAGGCACTTCCTTGACTATGTTTCCAATGTACCTGGACGCGCAGGCAACGCTGCAAACGCTGCAAATGACGTCGTATAGCGGCCTGTCACGATTCGGCGAATCGGAGCGCCACGATGCGGCCATCCGATATATGCCAGGGAAATTTCATGGAAATGCATTGGAACGGGACTGGAGATTTTGTCCGAAATAGGCGAAATCCGTTATAAAAAATCCGATATATGCAATGAATTTTTATTGGAAATGCATTACAGAAAAATCGCTTCTTTTTTATCTGTCCGTTGTGAGCGAATTTCCGATATATCTGAGTCCGATATATCCGAGGTTTACTGTATCTATATAAAACATGTCCTGAGTTTAATTATAAAATATTAGCAAGATTGAATTTGATCTTTTCCTGTTTAAATTGATCCCGGGTGCGTTCTTTCAGCGCATGCTCAGATATGACGTAACACGCAGATCCAGACGTTCTTCACTTTTAAAAATGGAGGCCAGCAATCGGCACTGGACTAAGCAAAGTTTGTTTTGGATTCAAACTAAAATTCCAAGACTGGACAGACGAAAAACTGGCAATACGGAGTTATTCCAACAAGTGGAAGAAAAACTTTCCGGTATCACGTGATGTTGATGTTTACGTTTTACTGGGCATGCCCTATTGATATCTATTCTGGTTGATTATAGCGGTGCATGTAGACAAGAGATTGGAATATTCCTTTCCATGGATACCATTGTTTCCCGAGAAAGGTGATAGGGAAAGAGAAAAAGTGTTGATGTAAAAACATGGCTACTGTGGAGTGTCTGTGGTGTAAAGACTAGCATAGCAATGTAATATTGGTCCGTGTGGCAACACCTAGCTTGTTCCTCCGATAGACTTATTGATGCACGTGTGAGGTCGTGGTGACATTTTGGAACATTTTTGGTTAGTGGTGTGCCACAAAAAAAAAATTTGCCGTGGCTCAAAAAAGGTTGAAAAACACTTCTTAGACCCTCCACGGAACCAAACACTAACAGCAAGAGATGCTGAACTGAACTGTACTGCTTCGTGGGAAACGTGCTTTTAAGTGCCAAACCCGAGCTGCCCCCCCCCCTGGTCTATGTGGCCGTGACCTCTCACCCCCCGCCTCCCTCGCAAAAACCCTCTGCATGATTTCAACTCTCGACGGCTCCGAAGTGTGACATGATGATCCTCACGGTGTTTTATTTCTCTCTGTTGGCCACTTTTCTCCCGTTCCATTTGGTTGATTTGCTCCCTTTTGCTGCTTCATGTGTTTGTATCCCACCTCCTCATCCTCATTTCCTTCCTTTCATCCTTCCCTCGTTCATTCTTCTCCACGATGGATGGATGGATTACTGCTGTCTCCTCTTTCTCTGAGCCAACGTCTTTCCATCCACTGTGACTTTTTCTTCCTTCTCTCTTATCTTTCTACCTTCCGCTTCCTACTGCGGGGGTCCTCTGCCCCCCCCCCCCCCATACGTCCCCCAGTCCACAGCTCCTACCCCCACACACCTTTCTTGGAGACAGCACTCCCCTCCACCTGCCTCACCCCTCCGGTGCTCTAACCTCTTCTCTCTTCTGTATTCTGCTCCCTCTGGCATGGCTGTAGCGTCAGGTAAGTTCACCGCCTCTTCCTGAATGCCGCAATGCCCCCCCCCCCCCCCCCCCCCCCGCACCCCCGTCCCTCACACCCCCGTCCCTCACAACCCCTATTATTCCCCTCTTTGCCAGCCCTCCTCCTCTCACACACAAACACACAAACACACGACCCTCACCATCACCGCTCATCTCCATGCCCTCACTCTCAAATCTCCAGTCCCACACAGTCCAGGTGGAGGCTCCGTAACTCCAACGGAAAAACACCAAACCCCAAAAGCTTCATTAAAGAACACAAAATGAGGGACTCTATCAGGAGTTTGAAGTGGACACAATGTAGTACTAGTGTATTAGTATTGTGTTTACATTGTGTATACAGTACGTCTATCACTACACCTTTACCTGTTTACATGTGTCTGTTGCTAATTAAAGAGCTGCTGGATTCAATAGCCAACCAACGCGTTGGCTTCAGCTTTGGGCGATCAATGCCTGGAACTTTGCTTCACCTCAGCTTAGAGGCATCAAACGTTGGCTGGAGAGTTTCACGTGACCGGGCTGCTCCATTCCACTCCTGCATGGCCTCACGCGTGGGAGAGGGAGTCTCATTTACTTTTCGTACCGTACTTGAAGTACCCGCAACAGGGGTGTCCAAACATTTTCCTCCGAGGGCCCAAGCACTTTGATACTCAGGTAACACGCAAAATTACAGTAGTTAATGAGGAATGAACCTACCGGACTCTAACCACTACTAATCGGTCCTCAGTAACTACTCTAAATGTATGTGCCTTAATTCATCAGTAACTACTCTAAAATTGTGCCTTAGTTCATTCGTAACTACTCGAAAAGTGTGGCTTAGTTCCTTGGTAACAATGCTACATCTATGTGCCTTAGTTCCTAGTAACTACCCTAAATATATGTGCCTTAGTTCTAGTTCCTCGCTAACTACTCTAGATCTATGTGCCTTAGTTCTAGTTCCTCGCTAACCACTCTAAATCTATGTGCCTTAGTTCTAGTTCCTCGCTGACTACTCTAGATCTATGTGCCTTAGTTCTAGTTCCTCGCTGACTACTCTAAATCTATGTGCCTTAGTTCTAGTTCCTCGCTAACCACTCTAAATCTATGTGCCTTAGTTCTAGTTCCTCGCTGACTACTCTAAATCTATGTGCCTTAGTTCTAGTTCCTCGCTAACCACTCTAAATCTATGTGCCTTAGTTCTAGTTCCTCGCTGACTACTCTAAATCTATGTGCCTTAGTTCTAGTTCCTCGCTAACCACTCTAAATCTATGTGCCTTAGTTCTAGTTCCTCGCTGACTACTCTAAATCTATGTGCCTTAGTTCTAGTTCCTCGCTAACTACTCTAAATCCATGTGCCTTAGTTCTAGTTCCTCGCTAACCACTCTAAATCTATGTGCCTTAGTTGTAGTTCCTCGCTGACTACTCTAAATCTATGTGCCTTAGTTCTAGTTCCTCGCTAACTACTCTAAATCTATGTGCCTTAGTTCTAGTTCCTCGCTGACTACTCTAAATCTATGTGCCTTAGTTCTAGTTCCTCGCTAACCACTCTAAATCTATGTGCCTTAGTTCTAGTTCCTCGCTAACTACTCTAAATCTATGTGCCTTAGTTCTAGTTCCTCGCTAACCACTCTAAATCTATGTGCCTTAGTTCTAGTTCCTCGCTGACTACTCTAAATCTATGTGCCTTAGTTCTAGTTCCTCGCTGACTACTCTAAATCTATGTGCCTTAGTTCTAGTTCCTCGCTAACCACTCTAAATCTATGTGCCTTAGTTCTAGTTCCTCGCTGACTACTCTAAATCTATGTGCCTTAGTTCTAGTTCCTCGCTAACTACTCTAAATCCATGTGCCTTAGTTCTAGTTCCTCGCTAACCACTCTAAATCTATGTGCCTTAGTTCTTCAGTAACTACTCTAAATCTATGTGCCTTAGTTCCTCAGTAACTACTCTAAATCTATGTGCCTTAGTTCTAGTTCCTCACTAACTACTCTAAATCTATGTGCCTTAGTTCCTGGCTAACTACTCTAAATCTATATGCCTTAGTTCCTCAGTAACTACTCTAAATATCGGTAATCACTCTAAATCTATGTTCCTTAGTTCCTAAGTAACTACTCTAAATCTACGTGCCTTGGTTAGTTCCTCAGTAACAATTCTAAATCTATGTGCCTTGGCTCCTCGTAACAACTCTAAATCTATATGCCTTAGTTCCTCGCTGACTACTCTAAATCTATGCCCCTTAGTTGCTCAGTAACCATTCTAAATCTATGTGCCTTAGTTCCCCAGTAACTACTCTAAATCTATGTTCCTCGGTAACCATTCTAAATCTACGTGCCTTAGTTCCTTCATAACTACTCTAAATATATGCTCCTTAGTTCCTCAGTAACCACTCTTAATCCATGTGCATTAATTCCTCTGTAACTACTCAAAGTGTGCCTTAGTTCCCCAGTAACCACTCTAAATATATGCTCAGTTCCCCAGTAACTACTCTAAATCAATGTGCCTTAGATCCTCGGTAACTACTCTAAATCTATGTGCCAGCATCTATCCCCTAGTGTTGTTTGACTGACATGTAAATAAATATATGACATAAAATCAACATAAAATGCGCCAGAACATGAAAAGCTTGTATTTCATTAGTAGTTTTGAGAGGAAGGGTTCTGGAAGTGACATCACTTCCTCCTGCTCCTCAAATCTCCCGAAGAAGACTCTCTGCAACCGGAGGTGAATAAAAGGATAAATATTTCAAAATTTGAGCTCACATCTAAGCCAGGAAATACAGTCTGGAACCTGCTTAATTGGTTCCAGACTCGGTAGCAATAAGTGAATTTCCACGAAGTAGAATTAATATTAATAAAGTTTCACAGTTAGAGCATAGAAAACCTGACTTTCTAAATACAGGTTTTAACATTATTAGAGCCCTGTAGACATGAAATAACACCCCAACAGGCATTTATTATCGTATATTTACAGCACATTGCGACAGTACGCTACCACGCTAACTAGTTAGCCTCTCCAGTGTACTTATTATAAAATGGTTTGAAAGATGGAAGACGGACAAAATTGTACCACTTCCACATGGAGCAAGAGGAGAAACTTTTTTTCCACTAGGTAGGTAGGTGACGTCATCCTTTGGTTTGGCCGTCAACATGGTCGCCGTTTTGAAAATATACCGTTGGAAGACACCCAGAACGTTGTTCCCGTGTGGATGAAACGGATAAAATACGGATAAAATGTCTTTCCATGAGACGCATGAGACGGACCTCCCCACTTTCACGGCTCTTTGTGGACGTTCGTCTGCGCTCCATCCTCCCATCATGACCCATCAACCTCCCACCCCGCCCAGCCGCCCCGCCCCCACCCTCCACTTTGCAGAGCGCACCCCCCTGGCTGCATACCCGGCTCACTGGCGCCGCCCTGCTGGATTGGAAGAGGCAATGAACAGGCTAAGCAGCTTTTGACTCTTGTCTTATAGTTTCCACGCCTTTTTCTGCTAACAACCATGCGCTTTTTTTTTTTTTCTGACGTCACTCCACGGTGTGCGAGTGTGCCATGTGTCGTCCCGTGTCTCCATGTAGTCGTAGCAACAACACGTTTAGCTGCACAGCATAAGCAAACCCACGTCTGTAGAGCAGTGCCGGCATTGGACCGTCGACGGTGTTCTTCTTTACTAACATCAACACCCCCCCCCCCCTTCCCCTTTCACTGTGTTTGTGATCTCTGCAGCACCCGAAAACAAAACTACATGATGAACTTTGCCAGACAAACGGGCTTGCGCCACTACTACAGCCGCAAGCGGCGGGCATTGGTGCAACGTGCCTGAACCACCGCGGATGGGATTTGCCCCCTTTTCGACCTCCCAGCCACCTTCACCCCTCCCATGGCCAAATCCACCCCATCGCACCCCCACAGCGCTTTGGCGGGAATGAAAGTCAGCAGACAGGAGCGACGCGGCCATTGTCTTTTCCTTTTCTACCATGGACGGTCAGGGTTTGTAGTTGTTTTCTAAAAGTGTTGCTCCACGTGGTTCCTCTTCCCACCTGGCTCCGTCTCCTGCCCACCCCACATCCGCACCGCACCGCACCTCCGTCCCCTCGTTTTTCCAACCACACTGTGAAATTGAGAGATAAAATATCACTGATGAACTGACCGACTCCCACTGAGCCGCCAAGGGGAGCATCGCTCCAAGCCGCCAGCCTGGAAGCCAGGAGCAAGACCAAGACCAGGACCAGGATGCTGACCATAAAGAGGAATAACGCAGAAAAAAAAAAAAGTCCAAAAATATAATACTGTGTTCTTGGTGTTCTTGTGTGTCTGTGGGTTCTTTTGTGCAGAATTGACTGTGGTGTTTGTTTATTTGTTTGTTTTCTACTAATTCATATGATATTAAAAGAGTGGGGGGGGCGCTGGGTTCTGCTTCCTTACCTCCAATTATCTTACCAGTGCGGGCAGCGTGGAAAAATTTTCTGAATGGGCAAAGAAATTGTTTAAAAAAAAAAAAAAAAAGAAACAGACTTAAAAATGTCTTTTTGTTCATTTAAAAACCGAATTTTATATATGTTGGCTCCGGAAAAATACAGATATTTATGGTATATGGCCTTCACGTGACCTATTTAAGATGCACTGTGCGTGAACTGTATGTTATTTTTCAAGTGTTAAGTTATTAGGCAGTGGAGTCAGGTTCTCATACTGCATCATCACCGCTCTTCTCTTGTGCTGTTCCCCCTTTTCCTCCACTCCACCCGCCCGCTGATTACTGATACATGGAGGTGAGGCTCTGTAAGTGTTGTTATTTGAAGTCTGTGTAACATGGACCCTCTGCCCTCAGTGTAACTCCAGTATAGCCAACTCCTGTACATATACTGTATGTATATCCACGATGGGGAGACCCAGCAGCCTTACAAAAGGGAAATAAAGAACTGCCCACACCTCAGATTGGACAGATTGCTTCTACTATGTTTCTTTATGCAAACATTCAACACTTATTAATGAATATCGTTAGCTTGACAAACTAGAAAGGTGAGTTATTGAATAAAACAGTCGGCACAAACTCGCAGATTTTTGGTCCGCAACGGTTTTCCGCAGCAAAGCGCCGTCATAAAAATGTATGTTGTCCTTGCGCGTGCGCGGTACTGATTCAATTCCGGTACTTTTGCGTATTGACACCGCTACCAAGGAACCGGAGCTGTTTGCATGTTTGCATCAAACCTGTGGCTCTAGTATCTTAAATTATATATATTACAAATTTGAATCAGATTAATCTATTTTTTACATGAATTAATCATGATTAATCACCACTTGCAACTATGTCTGAAATGTGTCTATTTGCATTGTATTTTATTGAAACACAGGAATATTTACATATTTATATTTACCAGTGGGCGGCACGGCGGTCTAGTGGTTAGCGTGCAGACCTCACAGCTAGGAGGTTCAGGGTTCAATTCCACCCTCGGGCATGTCTGTGTGGAGTTTGCATGTTCTCCCCGTGCATGCGTGGGTTTTCTCCGGGTACTCCGGGTACTCCGGTTTCCTCCCACATTCCAAAAAAAATGCTAGGTTAATTGGCAACTCCATGAATGTGAGTGTGAATGGTTGTTTGTCTATATGATTGGCTGGCGACCAGTCCAGGGTGGACCCCGCCTCTCGCCCGAAGACAGCTGGGATAGGCTCCAGCACCCCCCGCGACCCTTGTGAGGAAAAGCGGTAGAAAATGAATGACTGTTTACCAGTTGTCTCTCTTCCTCTGAACTATGTATTGTTACGCTATTGAAAAGTTGAGTACTTGGAAGTATGTCATTTCCATTATTTTTGAAATGTTTCTATAATCAGGAACACCCAAAAAGCCTATTCCAAAATTAATTGTTTTGAAATGTTCTGAGCTCTAACAATGGGTACTTTCATTTGCCAGCAATTGCAGGAATGTTAAAGTCCATCCCTGTTACCAAAGGACATTTCATCAAAAGCTGCAGTTTTCATTCTTCAAATGAATATCAGAGAACTGGTCAACATACAACTCTCTTCAATTGTGGTCTTTACTTTCATATTTTTTCACATTTTAAATGGTCTTTGACCCATGCCTAAATGTAATAGAGAAACAGCTGGCAAGGTTTCCTCGTGTTTGGAATCTTAATCATTCTAGGCTGGAAAGTTGCTGACTCATGAAAACATAACACTGACTGTTGCAGATTTTATTCAACGTTGACCCTGACACTGAAGAAGGGCCACGGTTTTATCATTACAAACACACCTGCAACTCATCACAACCAATTTTGAGAATAGGAAAAGAAAAATGTTCACACGTGATGGATGGATAAAAAAAAAAAAAAGGCTTGACATCTGCCCAAAGTCCACGCATTCTGACATCCTCGGTCCGTTTGCTCGCCGGTCCTGTCTTGGGGGTCACAGAATAGGCATGGGTTGCTGGGTGAGCAAAAGTCCGAAGCGTTTCTTCACTGTCACCCTGTGTCGTGAGAACTTGTCATCCGGGGAGAAGCGTGCCGGGTGGGCTGAGCTGGTGGGCTGCCCATTCGGTGCCACTTTCTGCAGAGGGGGAAAGAGCAAAACGTACTTCGTCAAAAGCAGCAAAAACAGGCCTGAGGCATTTTTAATTAACTTAATGCAGTGGTGTGAAAAGCAATTATGGGGGCATTTCTAGGATTTGTTTTTTAAATTAATCTTTTATAATGTCAATAACAGTCAAGCTCCGGGCTGTAAATGGCCCGTGGCATGCACTTTGGAAACCACGGATCTTTGTTTAGGGGTGTTTTTGTTGTGATTACACGTTTGAGTTGATCTGAAGCTATGCAGCATGTTTACCAAAGATTGGAGACAAAATCACGGAACCATATTGTGACTAAAAGCAGAATTGTTCCCTTAGTAACCACTTATAATCCACATTACACCGACAAGACAGTTGTATTCTAGGCTCTTATCATCAAGCTAGCTGCTAGCTTAATAAAACATGTAAACATGAGTTACCTTCAGAGTGTACACTCTATCTCCGTTTTCATCCAGGTGATACTGCAGGTACATGATGACGGTTTCTGGTTTCAAACAGCGTCAAAAAAAACCTAAAACAACGTTAGATTGTTTTTTTTTCGGGAGAAAAACTACTCCAACGGGCTATCCTCTTCGCTGTGTCCCACGTGTGCCGAAGTGACGCGAATAAACCGGATATCCTGTTTGGGTCGCTAAGCATTTTGGGAAATAGAGTTTTTGTTAAAAGCACCGCCAAAATTGTTTTAATGTACACATAGCTTGCTAAAACTCAATAAGAACCCATATAGAATCTATTAAAAGTACTAAATTGGGAACAGCAAAAACGTAAAGCTAATAGAATTCTACAATTTCGATGGGATCAACAGACAGAAAGGAGTTGCAGTAAGACACATTAAACTGAGGAAGGCAGCATTACGCCATTGTTGAGTCCAGCCTGTCGTACCTACGAAGAAGAAAATGTTTACCAAGGTGAATTTCAGTCAAAACATTGACATACCTGTCGGTGCCGAGCCTTTTTTAACCTCACTTTAATGAAAAATCTTCCTTGGTTCAGCCTGAGAAGCACAAAATAAAAGCACCTTCGTTAAAATAACACATTTGCGTCACAGGCAACCGAGTCTACTCTGTATGCTGGTGATGGAAAGTTCGCCTCCTTATAGCGATACGGTTTTTTTTGTCTCGGCTCACTAAAACTAACAGTTTCTTTCGACTCCCAAATGATGTGTATTGTTTAAAATGAATTACTAACAAAAAATATATAATTTTTTAAAATGATTCAAACCTCAATGAACACTGGCAAAAATGTTATGAAAAAACAAAGACTCGTCTCGAGACAATAGGTAAAATCTCCTTTCTCATGAACGAATCAGCTCTTGAAAATTATATATTTAGCATTTTTAATGAATTAAAACAGGATGCTAATCGACGTGTGACACAAAAATGTGACAATATTTTATTAAAAACTTCCATTTCATGGAAATGCAGACATTAAAAAACGCGTTTAAAAAAAAAAATGGTTAAAATATCCATATTCATAGCCGAGTGCCTTCAGACCATATAGTGATCTTTCCACCATGAACACTTGGTGATGCTCATGTTCACCAGCAGCCAATCATGACAACAGCCACAAATGTAAGCGTGACGGAGAAAGCGGCGGCCTTGAGGCCCACACAGGTGTTACAATATGGCCGACTGCAGCAAGCGTAGCTCATCGTGTAGAAAACTCCTTTGTAGGACATCTCCCGAGTCTGGCTGCAAACTTTTTTTGGCATGCAACCCATGGCTTTGAGGGCGCTATAGTTGCCATAGCGACCATCTGCTTTGAAGCACACCTCATCCGGGGGGCACTCGGTCGCAACGGGTTCGTATTTGTGCTCTTTCTCCAGAAGGGGCGTGAAAAAGCAGCGCAGGTTGCCGCAAAGCAGAGGGGGCATGATGTAGAGGAAGAAGACTGTGGCTTGCAGGAGCTGCGTCATGGTCGACCTACATCGAGACACAAGTGAGACTCTCACATTTAAGGTTCTTCCCGTCAATTACTACGTGTTTACAATTTCACTGAAGTTGCATAACCGGAATGGAAAGCAGCAGAGGTCATGTAGCAAGCTGTAAATATCTACACAGTTTAGAGCAGGGGTCTCAAACTCAATTTACTTGGGGGCCACTGGAGCTCGGGTCTGGGTGAGACAGGGCCGCATCACGGTTAAAAAAAAAACCAAAAAACGCATTTATTAAAAACAAAAAAATAAAAAAAAAAACTTTGCTTTGGTTCCAATTTTCTACAAGAAAACCTCTGATAAAACATTCCACTGTTCTCAAATATCTTAATTTTTTTTTTTTTTTTACACAAAATAAGATCAGTAATAAATAAATAAATATAATAATAAAAGAGCAAATAATAAAAACTTAAGAAACCACATATAGTTGGTGGGTAGACAAATTATTTTTTTCAGATTAAAAAAAACAAAGCATTATTAGAGCCCTGTAGACATGACAAAACACGACTATAGTCACATTTATACTCTTTTTATTTACAACATATTGCGCAACTGCAGGGTCTTGAGACACATGCTAACTCGCAAACTAGAGAGCTAGCGACCTAAACGGTAGCCTTCAAGTTATTTCCTTTCAACTTAAATAACCAAAAACTTACCACTTCCCCACGGATAGGGAGGATAACTATTAACAGTTATTTAACCTTTAACATGAACATGAATCAAACGTAATCATTTTTTCTGGGTACATGATACCATACAGCATCCATATCAAACTTGCGCGGGGCAGCACTAACATTAAACTTTCATATCAAGGCGAGGGCCTCAAACTAGTGGCCCGCGAGCTGCATGTTTGAGACCCCTGCTTTAAAACATCTGCACAAGTATGATAACTTATTTCAAATGTTCATTCTAAATCACTAATAAGGTCCATAAAATGACGGCTTAAACTTGATTGCAACGACGTACATGCTAAGAAATAACAGCCAATAGGACGCAGGTACTGCAGTCAGTAATTGCAATGCCTTCTGGGACTTATAAGTGAAGCATACAAGTTAGCATAAGTCGTTTTTTTGTTCTTCCAAGTGTGTCGAGGGATTTATTTTCACAAAGTAAACATTCCTTCAATACAATGTACCAGCACACAGCTTCCTGATTCCCAATACTCCATTGAACTTCCCTAATGTCCACCAGGCAACGAGCATCTTTAAAAAGACAAAAAACTTACATGCCCTCGTCTTAGATGGGACCTTTAAGTTGAGAAAGCAAAGCTTTGTAGAGCTTGTCTTTATCAGGTGTGACTGCACAGTCGACTGCAAGGCTTGTGTAGGCCACGCCTTCACACTCACACACCTGATGGCGATATCTACATATCAATTTGTTTGCAAGGTTCCAGGAGGGCTGACGAACCCACCCTCTAAAAAACAAACAAACACATAACAACGATGTGATGAGACACAGGTGAGTGACTGCGGCCAGCAGGAAACACGCCTATGATGCGGGGGATGATGTGGAAGTGCTAGGGTCGTTTGAACACGAGCCCCAAAGCTGTTCCCTGAGAGCATGCGTGATGTTGGAGTACTCGGCCTGTTCTGCCGTCATCCCCAAAAGCAGCTTCAGGATGGCCTTAGACCCGGGCGCCATGTTGCACTTGTCCCTGCAGCAGCAACGGTGTCTCACTCGGAACTCCACTCCCTTGTAGGTCACCGTTTGACGGGCGCCGCACAGCTCGGCGTCCACGCAACCCTGAGAGGACAGCGCGTGGTAGGCGCCGTAGTAAGCCGTGGAAGTGGTACAGCGCTGGGCGGGTGTACAGTGGGTGGTGACGTTGGGGCACGACTGCTCCTTGGGCTGCAGGGGGCAGAAGTAACACCGCAGGCTGTCCAGGCTCAAGGCCGGGCAGAGCAGCGCTGCCGTCACCATGATGGAAGTCAGCCGGCTCGGCGTGAGGCTGCAACGATCACATGTTTGAGTCACAGGAAACATCAGGTTGACGCCGCGTGCGTTTGTGTTGTTCACCTGCCGTTTCTTTGTGCGGCCATCTTAGTTGCGACAGCCTCTTGAAGATGCGCTGCGGTGCTCCGGCAAGTTACACAAGCACTGATTTGCAAGCAGCAACAGGTGTGTTTCAAGTCCACTTATACACCATGACACACAAGCCACACCAGGGTGTCCAAATTGTGGCCCGGGGGCCATTTGTCTTTTTTTTTTTAAAGTTTTTTTTTTTTATTTGCCTGTGCCATGTTGGGTCACAACGACCAAAGGGATGAGAGCGGCGTGGGTAACAAATGTGAGTAGTTTTGATTAGGATGCATTTTCATGTGCTCCCCCCTGTTTGGGCCCCACCTGGAACCTTTGACACATTCAGCAATCGTCTCCATGACACTTTAATGTACCGATGCTGACTTAAAATGACGTTGCTTATTGTGAAAGTGATAGTAACCGTCCGTTGGTCCTCCTTTTTTTGTCTGTAGCTTCAACCTGCTCAAGAACATTCCTGATGGGGGAGCGGACGACTGCTTTGCTCTCTGACAACAAGGAAGTGATCACACTCACAGTCAAAGCTTCATTGGAATGCTTTGTGTTAAATAGGAAGAAGCTGAGCTTATTTAATCTGACTGCCTCTTGGGTTCGCACCAATTGATGACACATTTGTTCACTTCCTGTATTCAACATGGAAGTATCCATCCATGCATCCACAAGGGGCTGCAGCCTAAACAGGGAAGCGCAGACTTCCCTCTCTGAGTGAGGACAGCCAGTATAGAAAATGGATAGCTGGATGGGTAAATAGACAGTTACAAAAAAAACAAAATACAAAATATTAAATACGTCAGACAAGTCTTGAGTATTCACACAACTTTGTGATTTCTGAACTATTTCTTTGACTGGTAATAATGGCGTCCTCCAGCAGAGGGCGTGCTGTCATTGTTGTGTACCAGCCGGGGAAGTGGGCGGGGCTAAGAAGAATAAAACAAACACCTTTCAAGAAGTCTTCAGGTAAAAACTCACTCAGCGGTGAATGATGTGGTTAATCTCAACAAGGGCCTGACACCAACCACAGCTTTAATGGTAGGTTAAGAACACCAAATGTCTACTTATTGTAATCTTGGAGTGTTTTCATACGTTGGATTATGCTGTTAGTTGTTGTTAGAGTATGTTGCTAGTCTGTAGCCGACAATAATTGTGAGATTGAAGTTGGAATCTTTGTTAGTGTTACTATCGTACAATTCATGCGATTGTCGCTTTTTTACTGAGCTCCCGAGTGGACACGGAGAAAAAAAAAAAGTAAAAAAAGACGAATCTTTAGCGAGAACGCTAAAGAATTTACTTTTAAGAGCATTGCATTTCCGTGGTCGGAGCGGATGTTTGCTTTGAACCTTCAAATTAAGAGCAGCACATGCGTTGTGTTTCTGATTCGATTGCTTATTTATAGAACAAGCTGAGCACATAAGTGAAAGAATCCGATACATTAATAATTAATGCATTTCCTTTCAAGTGCCAGTACTCAAATAGATGTGCTTACAGAAACACGATCTCGGATTGGATGTTAGCGTTTTATTTTCAAAATTTCTTTTTGGTCAGACATTTGGCGCGCTGCGACATTTCCTGTTAAGATTTGAAATGCTGTTAACGATTGAACAAGGCGCTGGCTTCTGTCCTACATTTCGCACTGACGTGATACTTTTGTGTCTTTTTTTTTTTATCTCGCAGTGTTCCCTTACATGAAGTGACAAATTGAAGTATCATTCCAGACATATTTTCAGTACAATGCAATGGACCCCCCAGCATCACGACGTGGACCACCACCCGCACGACCACGTCAAGCTCTCCAAAGACAGGATTGTGTGACTGAGAATACAAATCAATTGCACCTGTATGATTATATTGATGTTGAGGATATTCCAGACAAGGAAAATTCAGCCCTATATGAGAAGTACATGCCTCGTCCCCAATCCCAGTCTGTCGCTGCAAACCACCCCAAGACTGATGGTAGTCCCAAAGATGCTGTTGGTGATGGAACAAATAAGCCTCCACGAGCCCGTCGCCCACCCCCAGAGGTCCCAAACTCAAGTGTGCTTAGCAGGCGGGCGCCCCCTCCGGTAATCCCCAGGAAGCATACCCCACTCGGGCACCACAAGATCACGTTCTCCTGTGACCTGAGTAATCCTGTCCAAAAACTCACCCGCTCCAACACAAACGCTGATGACGTGGTGAGTACAATTTGGTGATCAAACGTCAGAATAAGTCCTGAAATCTCTTCTTCCACTTCAGTACCCATGGACCATCAAACTGATAGATACTCCGCAGGGCAGCACCAGAACCATGGCTGCATTTTGTCAGGCAACATCCAAGTAAGTAATGACGACAACCTTTTTCTCTCCGCTAAAAAGCAAGTACAGTACTCCCTTGTTCATCGCGGTTGAACAGAGTTTTTGTGAAGTAGCATTCCTTAGTCATAAATTGACTAATTCCATAGTTAGAGCACAAAAATCCACAAAAAAAAAAAAAAAAAAAAAAAAAAAAGAGCACAAAAATCCTTTTTTTACAGCCCTCTAAATGTTTTTTTAAACAAAATTAGAGGCCTGTAGACATGAAATAACACCCCTATAGTCACCTTTACACTCGTGTTAGCCTATATAGTTATTATATAGTACTATAGTAGTATATATATATATATATATATATATATATACAGTAAACCTCGGATATATCGGAAATTCGCTCACAACGGACAGATAAAAAAGAACCAATTTTTCTGTAATGCATTTCCAATAAAAATTCATTGCATATATCGGATTTTTTATAACGGATTTCGCCTATTTCGGACAAAATCTCCCGTCCCGTTCCAATGCATTTCCATGAAATTTCCCTCGCATATATCGGATGGCCGCATCGTGGCGCTCCGATTCGCCGAATGGTGACAGGCCGCTATACGACGTCATTTGCAGCGTTTGCAGCGTTGCCTGCGCGTCCAGGTACATTGGAAACATAGTCAAGGAAGTGCCTTTTTATAACGGATAAAATCCGATTTTCGCATATACCGGATATAAATCCGATATATGCGTAAAACGGACATTTTCCGGTATACGCATATAACGGATTTCGCTTATATCGGACACAACCAGTGGGAACAATTGAATCCGATATATCCGAGGTTTACTGTACTATATAGTTACAATCTAGTTACTATGGTACCCATTATGTCATTGTATGGTCATATCACCTCGTACTTTGGTACGGGGTGCATTATTAAAAAAAAAACAACAAAAAAAAACACCTTAAACTGTATTATGGAAAGCAGGAAGTGAACAAATGTTACACTTACAGTTAGGATTTAATAAGCTTTGCTTCTTCCTACTCCTTTTGGACATGTGGAACTAGGAACTGATTATGGGATGCACTCAATTGTAATCTGATGCATGTTTAAATAAAATAAAAACATTACCGTTACCATTACCATACGTATAGTAGACAGTAGACACACAAGACCCGTGTTACGGCTACAACAGTAGCCACTGTTTGGGATTATTGTCTGTTGTGAAATAATTAAACCTGCTTTATTGCAGTTAATTGGTACTACACCCAAAGGATTTTTGTGAAGTAGCATTCTTTATTTATAAATAGACTATTTCCGTAGTTAGAGCATATGAAACGTGTTTACGACCCTCTAAATGTTTTTTTTTTTTTTAACATTATTAGACCTCTGGACATGAAATAACACGTCTATAGTCAACTTTACACTCATCTTGCCCAATATAGTCGACGTAACAGAAAATAAGCCATTTAATGTACAAGTGTAGTCGTAGGTAGATCATTGCAGGCTGAAGAAGCGTAGGTTTTAAGGTTGTCTGAGAGAACAAACCCCATGAATAGTGGGGCTCCACTTGACCACCACCATGCATAAAACATGATATTGTTGCATGTATGAGCTTTGAGTCTTATTTTTTTTTTTTTCATTATATTCCCACTGGCAGTCTGATGTCACGCTACCAAAACACACAAAGCGTTCACAACGTCGGCATGGTTTGGGCGAGAGTTTTTGACATCCACCCTGCGCTGCGGCTGCACGTCCAGCTCACAATCAATGTGGCAATTGAAGATGAAAGTAATAATCAGATTGCCATCCCCACTCCAGGTATCGGTAACCGTCCCTTCATCTATACTTCCCTGTCCACCTCGTATTAAAAGTTTCATTTTCCTAGTGAATAGGTCGGTGCAAAGCTTCATTGCTAAAATCGTTCAGCTGCTGGACCTCATTCCCAAAACAAATGGCCATTATGTTCTCAAGACGTGCAACTCTGAGGAGTATCTCCACAAGTGAGTTCATCACCTCATGGTGTACGTTCATCTCTGTCTGTCGTATTTACACATGAACTCCACGCATCTCCATAGTGAGAAGCTGCTGGGCATGCATGAGATCGTCCAAAGCCACTGCAAGTTCAACCTGGACCTTCCCCTTCGACTGCTCCACACCAGTAACCTCAAACACAGCCTGGCGAGGGATGTGAGTCACTAGCAGTAATCATTGACAAGAAGGAAAGGCCATTTTGTTTGGGGAAGCCCAGCTACAACGTAACAGGGTTGTTGTAGTTGTAAAAAAAAACAACAACAAAAAACAGCCTTTTGACTTTGTTCTGTGTACAAATCACATCCTGGCTTTTTTGACATTTAGGGAACAGACAGGAAAAGGTTTGCTCATTAAAAAAAAAGTAAATCCATTCCAGGTTCAAACTGTCACTATCTTAAAATAATTATATGTACTGACCCTGCTGAAAAAAAACAGTACGTTGGTAGCTGGTCTGGAGACTAGCCACCAGCATATGTTGTGTTTCTGTGGTCTTAGCATAAATATTAATGCTACATTTATTCCATCTGCATATCTAGATTTGTTGAAATCATACCATGGAAGGTTTTGAATGCCTTTAAAGAATGCTAACAATGCTAACATCGGCATGCTAACACCGAACATTAGCGCTTGTATAGTGTTTGTATAATTGCCTACCTCTGAAAATATTAAAAATGATATTATAATTATGTTAACATGCACAGACCCCGTTGAAAAAAACAGTACGTTGGTAGCTGGTCTGGAGACTAGCCACCAGCATATGTTGTGTTTCTGTGGTCTTAGCATAAATATTAGTGCTACATTTATTCTATCTGCATATCTAGATTAGTTGAAATCATACCATGGAAGGTTTTGAATGCCTTAAAGAATGCTAACAATGCTAAGGTCGGCATGCTAACACCGAGCATAATAGCGCTTGTGTAGTGTTTGTATAATTGCCTACCTCTGAAAATATTAAAAATGATATTATAATTATGTTAACATGCACTAACCCCGCTGAAAAAAACAGCATACGTTGGTAGCTGGTCTGGAGACTAGCCACCAGCATATGTTGTGTTTCTGTGGTCTTAGCATAAATATTAGTGCTACATTTATTCTATCTGCATATCTAGATTCGTTGACCATGAAATCATACCATGGAAGGTTTTGAATGCCTTAAAGAATGCTAACAATGCTAAGGTCGGCATGCTAACACCGAACATTAGCGCTTGTATAGTGTTTGTATAATTGCCTACCTCTGAAAATATTAAAAATGATATTATAATTATGTTAACATGCACAGACCCCGCTGAAAAAAAAACAGTACGTTGGTAGCTGGTCTGGAGACTAGCCACCAGCATATGTTGTGTTTCTGTGGTCTTAGCATAAATATTAATCCTACATTTATTCTATCTGCATATCTAGATTTGTTGAAATCATACCATGGAAGGTTTTGAATGCCTTAAAGAATGCTAACAATGCTAAGGTCGGCATGCTAATAGCATAATAGCGCTTGTATAGTGTTTGTATAATTGCCTACCTCTGAAAATATTAAAAATGGTATTATAATTATGTTAAAATGCTAACATTAGCATTCTTATACCTAGCATGATGGTAATAAGTGTCTCTTTAAAGGAGACCTGTTGTGCTTTTTCCACTTTTCTGACCTATAAATACAGTTAGAATGTTGTTGTATTGTGTTAAACCATGCCAAAGTTTCAGATAAGGGCCTGAAAAATGAGCATAATAGGTGCCCTTTAAGTTCATATTTATGAAAATTGCAAACAAAATGACAGTATGCTCATGTGAACATAACACCTAGCATAAGTATCTACCTATAAAAATGACTAAAAGTGCTACTCTATTAATGTTAGCATGCTAACACCTAGCATGGTACAGTGCGCTGTGGTCAGACCTTGAGTGAAAACGGCTACAAACTCTACTATGCTAATATAGCACGCTAGCAATGCTAAATCGGCTTCAACGTACATGGTGGGCTGCTTTTGTCGATATGATTTTTGAGATCCAAAAGCGTCATTTCGCCATAAAACTTCAACAGCATGAAACGGCAACTACTGTCTAGTGCAGGGGTGGGCAAACTACGGCCCGGGGGCCACATCCGGCCCGCCAAGTGCTTGAATACGGCCCGTCTGTTCTTTCCAAAGTATTTCATTTAAACTCAGCATACAACCTGGCATCGTGGCTTGAGCCAACCTTTTGATGGTTGAAGTAGCTTGTTTATCAATTTCGTTATTTGATGTGGTCTGTTGTTTACAAAATGCTCCTAAAAAAAGGGATACAAGCACATAATAATAATAATAAATATAAAAAATATATATTTTCCAATAATATTAAATAAATAATAATTATATTAATAATACAATCAATAAAATTATTAATTATTGCCATTAATAATATTAATTAATAATAATATTAAATTAAAAAATATTATTAATATTAATGATATTAATTAATAATAGTACTAAATAAAAATAATTATTAAATAACAATAATAATCATTATTATTATTATACATTTAATTTATAACACACTTTATATCAAATAAATAATTTCAAAGTGCACATATAGCAGATTGCATGACACTTTTACATAAAAAACGTGTGTGAAATATACGTGTAAAAATTGACTGTTACATGTAAAATATTATATTCTGGCAAGTCAAAAAGTTTGCCCACCCCTGGTCTAGTGGCACAGCTTTAAAGTCTGACTTCCTGTTCAGTGCAAAGTAAAGATAAAATCCCAAATATTGTGGCTAAAAGTGTACTCATAAAGTGAATGGGTCAGTTTTTCTCATACCTGCTGATTGTTTTCTGTTTGAGTAATATCACTCGATCAAGCCTTTTCTAACATTCCACACTACAGGATGGCGAAGACAAACCCACGGGTCATCTGTACGAACCTGCGAGGCCCATTTGCATCTTCAACACGTGCAAGTAAGACGAAGAGCAGTCACACCCACGAGGGTTTGTTTGGTGTCTAGTAAGACTGTCATGGCGACAACTCGCTGGGTGTGTTTGCAGGAAACACCCGTGTGGGTGTGTGTGTTTAACATTGTTATTGTTTCTTTCTCAGGTTGAGTCTGCAAAATGTGCTAACGAGCTACAGCAGAGAGGCGGCCATGCTGATGAGAAACAGAGTCAGTAAAGATCACCACTTTTCCAAATTGTCATTCCATACCGACTTGTCCGCACGTGTTCTCACCGCGAATACAGCAGGCGGAGAACGTGAACGTGAACGTGCTGGTAACCAAAGTTCGCACCATTACTGAACTCCTGTGTGGCCTCTCGAGTCGCGAGCTGGAGGACGCCATCGGCAGGCTCAACAGAGTCAACGCCATCCCCCTGGTAGGATGTTGGGAGACTTTCAAATTAGGGAACCGGCGCTCCTCATTCCACGTATCTTGTTTTGCAGAATCACGAGGAAATGTCTGAGTGTGAGAGTGGTGAGTTGATTGTCGATTCATACATATGATTTACT
Organism: Doryrhamphus excisus; assembly: GCF_030265055.1. NCBI lineage: Eukaryota > Metazoa > Chordata > Actinopteri > Syngnathiformes > Syngnathidae > Doryrhamphus > Doryrhamphus excisus. The sequence goes on from NC_080471.1 coordinate 2,268,760, forward strand.
ATATGTAGGTGTTCACATTCAACATTTCTGTGTGTTTTATGACATAGCTGTCCATTGTTACTGAAAGAAATGACAGTACAGGATTATATATATTTTTATATATAAACGGCACCAATTTTTCGGGTGTTTTTACACAATTTATATGCCCATTAAATTGTATCTTTGACTTATCGCTCGTAACTGACATGGTGAATAAGATGTGTGTTTTCTGCAGAATTTTTGTAGAAAAAAAAAACACAATTTTTTGTCCAAAAATTGCTGAATGTGTGGGGGTCCGCTATGCTTGTAACGGAGATCACTGTGTGTCTCGTAGCATTGAAGGCACTGCACAAGGCGCTGATACGATTTACTAGATGTAGGTGGTCACATTCAACATTTCTGTGTGTTTTATGATATAGCTGTCCATTGTTACTGAAAGAAATGACAGTACAGGATTATATATATTTTTATATATAAACGGCACCAATTTTACGGGTGTTTTTACACAATTTATATGCCCATTAAATTGTATCTTTGACTTATCGCTCGTAACTGACATGGTGAATAAGATGTGTGTTTTCTGCAGAATTTTTGGAGAAAAAAAAAACACAATTTTTTGTCAAAAAATTGCTGAATGTGTGGGGGTCCACTATGCTTGTAACGGAGGTCACTGTGTGTCTCGTAGCATTGAAGGCACTGCACAAGGCGCTGATACGATTTACTAGATGTAGGTGTTCACATTCAACATTTCTGTGTGTTTTATGACATAGCTGTCCATTGTTACTGAAATAAATGACAGTACAGGATTATATATATTTTTATATATAAACGGCACCAATTTTTCGGGTGTTTTTACACAATTTATATGCCCATTAAATTGTATCTTTGACTTATCGCTCGTAACTGACATGGTGAATAAGATGTGTGTTTTCTGCAGAATTTTTGTAGAAAAAAAAAACACAATTTTTTGTCCAAAAATTGCTGAATGTGTGGGGGTCCACTATGCTTGTAACGGAGATCACTGTGTGTCTTGTAGCATTGAAGGCACTGCACAAGGCGCTGATAGCCGTCATGCAGATCTTTTTTGACAACATCCCGTCCAACTTCAGACCCGAGGTGGTCACCGACAACACGCCGACTCGTGACGTGGAGAACAACAAAGCAATCCTCCAGTTCAACATGACCGCTCTCTACAAACTACAACCCACCTGGATGACCATGTATGGGAGTCATTGTAAACGCACTGTAAAAACAACCACATT